>NW_020950172.1:3592660-3679006 GCF_900497805.2 Vombatus ursinus | reverse complement strand
AGAGGCTTACCCACAGTGTCCAGCAGACACAGCAAACTGGGCTATCCCAAGGAGTGCAGGCCCTTCCTCCCTGCCACCGGGGCTATGGGGACTGGAAAGAGTGAATCACCACAGCCTCCGAGGCAGTGGACAGGAGCAGCAAACACCAGTGAGTGCAATCTGACAATTGATGTTCCCATCACCACTTGGAATGATGACTTGTATTACTGTTTATCTCTACAGCCCCTGGATAAACACAGGGGGCTAAAGGTTAAAATATGTGCAGTGAAATGAAAGCTATGAATGCCACCCAGGACACAGCATGCAGTAAGAGGCAAACACCCAGGCAGCTACTCAGAGAGATAATCAACCCCCACCCAGCTGTATAACAATAAGAAGAAGAAGAAGAAGAATAGCTACCATTTGTAGGGTACTTTGGAATTTGCAAGGCAAATCTCGTGTGACCCTCACAATAACCCTGAGAGATAGGTGTAGGATTATTCCCATTTTATAGATGAGGAAACTGAGGCAGGTAGAGATGGACTGCCTGGCCCAGGGTCCCACAGTGAGTGAGTATGTACGCACATGTAAACAGCTACCTGCAGGTGTGTAAATACTCCCAGCACCATAGACTTAGCGCTGGAAAGTGTCTGAGAAGTTGTCACATCTCTGGCCCACCCCCACTTTACTGAGGCCAAGAAGCAGAAAGGAATTTGCTCAAGGTCACTCAGGTGGTAGCAAGGAGCTGAGACCTTCTGACTCCAAAGCCAAGGTACTTTCCATTAGAAGGCATGTGTGTATATACATACACAGTGTATATAGAGTACATGCACACATGTCTACGTGTATACCTGTGCATATGTATGGATACACATGGTTGTGGCGTATGTGTATATGCATATGTTTTATACACATATATGAACACATATAGAGGGAGACATATTCATAGCATAGGCCTGCCTGCATACATATGTGTGCCTCTATTTCAGGTTGGCATGGGGTGATAAGTGAAGAAGTCCTAGGTTGCAGCAATGCCCTAACATATACTGGCTATGAGATCCTGGATAAATCACTTAATTTTTAGGACCCAAGACAAGATGAAAAGCAGGAGGAGAAGAGAATGGATGAAGATGCTGAGTTTCCGAGGTGTCACGTGCCACCAGTGGGTGGTGAAGCCCATGATCCCTGCCTATTTTCACAGAGAGCAGAAAGAGAGAACATTCATGTAGAGAGAGAGAAAGGGATAGGAAGACAGTAGGAGATGTGAGAAGGATCATGGGGTACACGTTAGAATGAGCCCCATTTCAATCACAGACGACTTCAAGGTTCACCAGACAACGAGAGGGCCCAGCTGAGAGGAGATAGCATGAATTTACAGAAGACCCAATTAAGACAGGTTTAGGACTTTATCCAGTTAGGAAATGAAATGTATCATGGGAAACCACTTAGTGGTTTGCAGCTAGGAGGCACGGAGGTGGATGGTAGACATCTGGAGGCAAGTGATAGAGCAGAGGGCAGTGCCGGTGGAAAGGACGAAGGAGGGTTTGAAGGGAGGGGACACACAGTCCTAGTGCGCTGCTAGGCTCAGACCCAAAGCCCCATCCTACGCTGTGCATTTTCTTCCTGTTGTGACAAATTCTACAGAATCAGCAGCTGAAGCAAATATGGCTCTAAGAGTACGTACTGAGGATTTCTGAACGGAGAATCCATCACTCTGATGCAGCCTTAAAAAAAATCCAAAATAGCAAGTTTGAAGAGCAACAGTTACTATGGTTATGGAGACCCATTTCCATTTATTCACAGGATGTTAATGCTGTCTAAACTGTAATCGACACCAGGAAAAGCACAGCCTCCCCTCTTCCCACCGATGAGCCCCTCGAGTCTCTCCACACTCTGGGAAGAAGGCATGGCTGGTCACAAGAGGCATTCTCCAGTGGGACACTGCCCAGGGACAGGGATGAGATCTGGTCCTCATCCTCACTGCACCACTGGCTAGCCCTGGACAATCTCCACACCACATCACTTCCCTTCTTTGGGCCTCAGTATCCCCATCAGTAAAATGGATATAACCATCCCTCCCCTGCTTGCCTCATGAGGAGTCAGGAGACTCCAATCCTCCTCCTATCCTTGTGGAACCTTGGCCAACCCAACACTTAGCAGTAATTGGATCAGAGAATACCAGGGCTTGGGTGACCTCGAGATCAGCAAAGCTAAACCTCCCAAGCTGAGGACCCACATCAAGGTTGTGGTTAAGCCAGGGCCGGAGATCCCTGGCCTGCAGACTCTTCACCCAGCGTCTTTCTTCTCCAACACCTTCCCTGGGCCACAGCCCACAGTGACAACAATGTCAAAAACACTTAGGAAGAGAGGACCAGAAAACAGAGCCCGAAATAAAATTATCGTTTGTAATTCATCCAATTAGGGTGAAAATAGAGACATTTTCACACAAAGCAGGTTTGAATTATACTTGGAAGAAAAAAAAACCGCATCTGTTCTTTGGTGTTCATTAAGACCCAGCTCCTGCCTGGCTCCAAGGCCCTGGGTGCTGATGGGAATTCAAAACTCCTCTGACTTCCAATCCAACACTCCAGCTTAAGCGGCCCTCCAGAGCCACACAGTAGAGGAGAAACCATCTTCCACACCCCTCACAGCAGAATTTCAAAGGATAAACTGGGAACACAGTTTATGGGCCTTGGGAACACAGACGTTCTCTACAACTAACTAAGCCTTTGGTGTCCAGGCACCTGAAAGGCAAACTCACTTTATGGGCCTCCCCCACCTCCCCACCCCAATGATGCAATTAAAATGGATAGTCTTTATGAAGCTTCAGTGGAAGGGGCTAGCTTGTCCTACTGACATTTGGAAAGGTATTCAGAGATGAGAAACCCACAGGGGAACTGAGGAATTAGGGTAAGCACACCATCAGACTGGAGGCCCCGGAGGCATGGGTGGGAGAGGTCTCCCTCCTCTCTTCAGGAGCCACTACCTACTTTCTGTTTTTGTAGCAATCATCCCAACAATCCAGGCCAAGATTTGCGATTGAATTACATTATTACATTAGTCCATTACATTACTTTCGTTTCACATGTTCACCCTCACTCTGTTGGGCATCAGATAAATCCATTTACTCAAAGCTTGGCAAGCATGATCGTGCCAGGTGTGCAAAACAAAGCACCCCATTTCACAGACCCTACTGAGGGGGCAGTTTGATTAAAAAGGACACGAGTCCAACACCAGCTGGACAAGTAACTGATGATGGACCTGTTCACAAGGGAAACGCCTAACTGGCATATCTCCCAAGGTCCGGGCTGCCTTAGGATCAGAGATGATGGAAGGGTGATGTGGCAGAGGAGCTGGAGAGATGCACACAGATCCAAAGTCCAGGCTACCAGGTGAATTACACTTACTAACTTAGTGGTCCTAAGCAAGACACTTCCAGTCTTTGCTTTCCTCAGTTTCCTCCCAGAAATAACAAAACTTATGGCAGCTCTCTCCCAGAGTTATTCAGAGATTCCACTGAGAGCATGGGCATAAATAATTTTCAGACTACAAAGCACGACACAACTATCTGTAATTATCTATCTGTAATTATTATTGACAAACGTAAAAAGAGAATCCAGTCCAAGTGTTTGGAAACTGGGGTCTGGAATTAAACAACAAAAAACATTTTAGTAACCACATTTCAATACAATTGGTTTAGTTTTGTAATCCAATGTAGTTTATTTTATGCATTTAAAAACATTTTCCTGAGGAAAAGGTCCACAGGTGTCACCAAAATGCTGAAGGTTGAGAACTCCTTGGCTAGTCCAAACCTCTCATAACTGAGGCTCAAAGAGTTGAGGTGACTTGTGCAAGGTCTCTCAATTAGTCAACCAATCAACAATTTACTAACTCTTACAACGAGCCGGGCTCTGACCTAAACACCACAGATATAATGAAAAGAAAAAAAAAAAGTGTCCTGCCCTTAAAAAGTTGACATTCTACAGGGACAGTTGGCATGGATATAACCAGGCACATCCAAGGTTCTCCAGCTCCAAATGCCAATCTCCTTCTGTTTATAAATATCTTTGGCCCTGGTGTTAATCGTGACCACTAGATGACCCCTTCAGCTTGAAATCTACTCCCCCCAAGGCAAAGTGAAGAGTATTTTGACAGGGGCATCAGCAGATGGTGCCACATGGACTTGGCATTACACCAGTAGAACGAAGGGAAGGGTTGTGAGCAAGTCTCAGGATCTGTTTTCATCATTGATGGCACTGTTGGTTTGTCCTCCAGAGAAGGAAACATTTCCCCATCACCATGTCTTTGCCCACACTGTTCCCTGCACCTAGAAAGCCTTCCTCTCATCTTGGCTTGTTTCAAATTCTAACCACCCTTCAAAGCTCAGCTGAAGTGTCATCTCTTCCAGGAAGTTATCCTTGATGCTCACACCTGGGAGCTGTGTCCAGCTCATTGGCTCTGGTCACTCTCTGTCCTCTTCTCATGAAAGTCTTGTTCTGATTCAATAGGATTTATCAGGGACCCCGGGCTTGGTGCAGGTGAAAATCAGTGGGAAAATGACCGTCTGCTCTTGAGGAGGTTGTCAGGGTTTCTCACTTTGACCTTTAGCCTATTTCTGCCATCTCCCGGCAGAGCAGCACTTAGTATGTCTGTGTCTGGCCACTGAGACAAGCACTGCTCTGCTTTGGGCCCTCATCACCACTCTTCTGGATTATCACAAAAGTCCTATAATTGACCTCCCTGCCCCAAGTCTCTACCCTCACCAGTCTTTGCTCCATTCAGATGCCAAACCGTTATCCATGAATGAATGAATGAATGAATGGATGGATGGATGGATGAAAGAGAAAAGGAATTTCTTAAGGACATACTAACTGCCCAGCACTGTGCCAAGCCCCAAGGCTACAACAGATCAAGCCAGAAAGCTCTCACTCTCCAGGGGGCTTACATTCTAACAGGAAAGACAACAAAAACAAGCGAGTGGTGGTCAGGAGGTGATGAGTGGTGCCCTCAGCTGGGCAATCCAGAAGCAACGGTCCTATGAATTTGGGCAGATGGGATGGGGGATGACGGCAGGAATGTAGCATTAAATGACAGATCTGACCATGCAACTCTCCTGCTGAAAAATCTTCAATGGCTCCTGATTGCCTCTAGGGTGCAATTCAAAATCCTCCCTTTCACGCTCCCTTGTATGGGACATCTCTACCTTCTGCTTCTCTGGTTTCAAGCTATCACCACATCTGAAATGCTCTCCCTTGTCCCCTACAACTTACAGAATGCCTAGTGTCTTTCCGGACTCAGCTCTAGGGCCCTTGCCATAAGAGGCCTTTTCTGACTCCCCTCCCATCCTCCGTTCTGCTAATCATCTGAGAACTCTAGGCCTACAGAAACAGGAATCTCAAAATCACCCAGGGGCCACTCTAGCATCTTTAGCAGCATCCTTCTGAACCTGGGCAGGGGAGGACCAAAGAGCTACTAATTCCTGGGGTGCAGCATTCCACTTTTGGGAGAAGTGTGGTCTCATAGAAACAGTCCTGGGTTTGGGGTCAGAGGACCTGGGTGTGATCATGGGCAAGCCATGAACATCTCTGGGCCTCAGTTTCCTCATCTGTAAAATAACAATAATGACAATAACAACAGCTAAATTTGTACAGCACTTTATGGTTTGCAAAGTACTTGATGCATATTAGCTCATCTAATCCTCACAACAATTGTGTAAGGAAGGTGCTAGTATTATCCCCATTTTATAGATGGGAAAATGGAGGTTATGAGATGTTAAGTGACTTGCCCAAGGGCACCAAGGCAGTAAACATTTGAGGTAGGATTCAAATTCAAGTCTTCCCAACCCAGATATCTACTGACTATGCTACTTCGTGCCTCTAGTAGATGACCACTCTAAGATCTCCTCTGGCCAGTTCTGATCATTACAAAGATTTTTTTAGTTGCATCCAACCTCCCTGTAACGCCCAGTCACTGCCTTCCATTCTGCCCTCTGGAGGCAAAGCTAAAACAGTCCTCACTGTCCTGGCATTCTCCCCCCGCCCCATTCGTCCTAGAACAACTTAAACAGTTGAAATCTCAGGCAAAGAAGAGCAGTTTTGTTTGTCCACCCTGTAATTGGAGAAGAATATCTACTCCTACAATTCCAGTCCTTTCTAAAGATTAACTGTGCTTTAAGATTTCTCACGTTCGCCCCTTGTTAAACCTGTTCAAATCCGTGCTTTGCTTTCAAGGTACGTTGAGGGAGCTCCCGAACAGGCTTCCTCGACAAAAAAAGAAGTGAAAATTCCCTCAGTAATATCACTAATTCCTCTGGAATGGAGCTTAACGACAGCAAAGAGAAGGAAACGAGCATTCTGTGTTGAAATTCTCATTATCATCCCTAACTATTTTTGCCTAATCTTGCCCCTTATTAAGTCTACTCAGATATCCACAGACTCAAAGTTTTGATGTATTCACCGCCTAAGTCATCTGCCGTCTTTGTCCTTAAGGGATTAAGGCACAATATTGTTCAGTGGGGCTGCAGATACTAATTAAACTGGGTATCTGTTCTCTTCAAGGCAGTCGAGGCTCCAGCTGAAGGAGGTTTGCTTGTGCTGCTCTCCTCTTGGTGGGAGGACTGTGGATGAGGAAGCCCGCTGGAAGCAGAAAGATGCCTGAATGCCTGGCCCGCCCATGGGAAGGGGTTGCTTCTCCTCATTGGTTCCAAGACTGTTTCACAGATCCTACCTGGAGACTCATCCAGGCAGAATCTGGACAGAGTCTGGGGTTCCCAAAGAACCCAATTTGGCCTTGCCGGCAGACCAGATTTCAGTTCCATTAAACAGGAAGTATCTCATTGCTGTTGGCAGCCTCTGCATTCATCTATCTAACAAAATGCATCAATTTTCTCCCAGCCTATGGATATGACAAGAACACAGACCAGAACCTTGTAAGCAGCCTTCACTCCAGGCAATGAGGGAGGAGCCTCATGGAGGTAAGGGGGTATCTCACTGGCCTTAAGTCACTGGTGGCATACTCTACAGGCTCTCAGGGGGCTGGCTGCAAGCTCTAACCAGCGAGATTTGTAGGAGGAAGCACCTAGGGCCAGGGATCACAGAGACCAGAGTTCTCATTCTGGCTCCTGCATGAGGATGGGCAAGTCACCTCTCTGGATTGGGATCTTGATGGGTCATCTATTAAGTCCAACCTACTCATCTGATAATTGAAGAAACTAATGCACAGAGGAGTGACTTAGCTAAGACCACCTAGTTCATAAGCCTCGGGACAGGATCCACCACACCCTTCTGCATCCTCAGAGCCAAAGCTTTGGCGATTCCTGCCCAGATGTAAGGACTTGACTTGTGGGATTAACAATGGATTTCATCTGAAGACAAGCCTATTGAGGGTCAGAGACTCACTGCCAGGCTGTGTAAAGGAAAATGTATTTTGCAGCTATAGACATTTTCATAGATTATCCAAAAGGGTCTCAATCTGCATCAGTGAAAGAATGCACTAATATATAACAAAAATAATATAATGTGACATATTATGATACAATAACACAATCTCAGACACAAGAAAAAGCTGTGAAATAAATGTTAATATCTATTTCTACTTGCCTTCAATCACAGGAATCATGGGTCATGATACTAGTGGTGGAAGGGATTTCAAAGATAATCTACTCCAAGGCTCCTCAGCCTGGAGTCCATAATTTTTTCTATATTTTGATGACTATATTTAATAGAGATAGAATATATGGATAGATCCAAGGACATGTAGTTGTCAATGTAATTGGTCTCCTTTGTAATGATGTGCATTTTATTTTATGGGATTTAAAAACATCTTGTCAGGGAGTCTGTACTCTTCACTAGATAGTCACAGGAGTCCATCACACACAAAAGCTAAGAATCCCCGATCTCTCTCAAACCCTTGATTTTACAAAGGAAGAAAACGAGAGAAGTAAAAGGCTGGAGTTTCTGCCGAGAATACCAGGAAAGACAAAAGTCAAACACTGCCTGAAAATCGGGGCTTTGTGAACATTCTGTCACATGCCCAAGCAAAGAAAACTGCAATGGTCCAGTTCTCATGGATGCGTTATTCCAAGTAGTGTTTCTTAGCCACCAAACGTCATCTCACTCCAAGTGTGTTTGTCGATGATGCCATCTCTGGATGGGACCACACCATGAACTTCTGCGGCAACCACTGCTGACCCAAAGTGGCAACGATTGCCGCTCCGAAGCATTGGGAATTTTCCTAGTGTGCCAAAACCCTGACTCTTCCCTCCATTTGCTAAGCTGTAGGGCTGTGAATGCATGTGCATGTGGGGGTGTTCAATTCTGGGAACAAACACAGAGGCTTAGGCAACAGGGAAGCCCTCCCCCCTGCCTAACCCCCAGCTTCACTTTTCAGTCTTGGCTGGGCCAAGGTTTCCCAGGGTTTTCTGGGTATTTGGTGTCTGACACGTTCTGGCCCCACTCTCTGAATCTGGCTGAGATGTTGTCACAGTTCCTGAAACAGCCACAAACGACCACGTCTGTCCCTGCCTCCTTCCCCTCCCCCCATCAACCCTCTCCTAAATCAGCCAGTCGAGGCAGAAGAGGTTGTGTAGACACCATATATCTTGGAGCAAGCTCTAACCCAAACCTTCGTTCTCTTTCTAACTCTTTCTTTCCAGGTCTGGGGGGAGCCATTGACCCCAGGTGGATTCTATGGATGGCCTTCTCACCAACCAAGGCATCCTCTGACCCCATAGGCTTGTCCTGGATCGCTAACCTTCTGAGGCCAATGTCTGCTGAAAGATGGCCACCAATGACTTCAGTTGATACCCTTTGGCAGTCTAGTGGAGCCTATGAACTCCCCTCTCAGAATAAAGTTTTTCAAAGCATAAAATAAAACGAAGGAGATTACAAATGCGACAAAAGGCTAGTGAAAAAGATGTATTGTTTTTCCCACCTATGTTCATGAATTTTTGGAGGGCCTGAGAGCCCTACATTAAGACTACCTAGCAGAGATGAAATAATTTTTCAAGCACAAGTTAGAGCAATTGCCCTCTGGTATTCTAACTCAGACAGTCCATCACTGGTCTAACATCATCATCATCATCATCATCATCAAAAATAACAACATAGTGTTTACATAGTGCTTTACTGTTTGAAAAACACTTTAAATATTATCTATCTGATCTTCATGACAACCTTGTGAAGTAAGTGTTATTATCCCCATTTTACAGTTGAGGAAGCTGAGGAAAACAGAAGTGGCTACATTTGAACTCAGGTGTTCCTGAGTCCAGCCCCAGTGCTATGTGCACTAGGGTGCCACCTAGTGGCCAGATATGTAGAGGTTCATACCCTGAAGGGTGACCAACAGATCACAATATTTCTTGACCATATTACCTAATGAAAAATGTACACTAGGGCAAAGAACCTGGAATGGTAGAAATGGTAGAATGGTAGAAAAATGTATGCTAGGGGTCCGTATAAGGGAACACAGCAAGGATCACAGGTTGTAGGATCATTGTTCTAGAGCTAGAAGGCAACTCAGAGATCATCTTGGCTAATACTCTCAACAGAGCAAGGAACTTGTTCTCAAGGAGGGGATGTTTCCCAGACAAGAGAAAACATAACATCTTTAAAAAGAGTGACATTTCTTCACAACCCTGTGAACTAGAGATACTATGGCTATGTTACAGATAAGGAAACTGAGGCCCTGAGAAGTTAAGAGGACATGTTGAAGGTCACACAGCTAATAAATATCAAAGCCACCAGTCAAATGAGGCCTCAACCAGAAGTCCAAAACCCTCTCCCCACAGCCCCATGCTACCTACCAAGCGTGGCACCAAGAAGAGCCAATATGGCAGGTACTATGTATGTTCGCTGACTACCCAGTCATGTGGAACACCTGCCTTTCAGCCTAGTTCTTGAGTATGGAAGGAGAATTAGAGAGAGAAGACAAGAAGAGAGGAAAAGATGAAGGAAGGAAGGAAGGGAGGGAGGGAGGAAGAAAGGGAGGAAGGAAGGAAGGAAGGAGAAGGGAGGAAAGAAGGAGGGAGGAAAGAAGGAGGGAGGAAAGAAGGAGGGAGGAAAGAAAGAGGGAATAAAGAAAGAGGGAGGAAAGAAGGAGGGAGGAAAGAAGGAGGGAGGAAGGAACTTTCACATACAGCAATAGAAGGAAAAATTTAAAGAACTGAATCATTTACATTTAGGCTGCACACACGTTTCTTTCTTGCTAATTATTGAAGAAAATTGTTTTACAATATGGGTTCTCACTCAACACACACTCTCCACCCCCTCAATCCTGCTGCTGGGTGCTTGTGTTCAGAACACCTCCCTTAAACATTAAAGGAACGACCCTGTGAGGTCAGGAACTCCCCACGTGAGCGAGTGAGCCCGAACAGGCTGAAGCAATGAGATGGCCAAGGAGGGAGAAAAAAGACACATGCATGACGCAAACAAGAAAAACTGTCTCTCCCCGCACATGGCTTGTGGTGAAATCCTTCAATCCGAGTCAGGAAAAAAGGGAGTGTGTTTTGCAGGAGGTGGAGAGAAGAGTCCTGGCTCAGGGTTTTGGCAGCAGGCTGGAAACTCAGCTGCCGAATTCTAACACCAGCAATTCCTAGGCATTCCATACATGTTTCTTACACGAATGAATGAATAAATGAATGAACAAACAAGTGACTTCCCTGTGGCACAATCCTCTTCCCCTAAAAGCCCAGCTAAAGGAAGGGTTCAAATCCCAGGTATGTGCCAGACTAGTCATGTGACATTAATTGATTCCTCTACTGCAAAATAAAGGGGTTGGATTAGATGATCGCTTTCAGCCCTACCTTGTTGGTGGTGGTGGTGATGATGGTGATGATGATGGTGGCAGTGATCCCTGAACCTCTGACCTGCTCAGATTCTGCACTCGCCAGCTCCTAGCTGGGTGACCTTGGCCAATGTCACCTCTCTGAGCCTCTATCCTCATCCATAAAACGAAGAGGTTTGACCAGATAACCTTGTAGTTTCCTTTAACCTATAAATCCTGTGATCCTACCATCTTACATAATTCTAATTCTAATAATCCAGATCAAGGCATAGTCAAGGTGTGCTACAGTCCCAGTGCTCAACATTCTGGAAACAACAATCTGTGAAATGGGGTCATAATACATACCAGCTGAGTGACCTCACATTTTAACATGAAGAAGGCACTTTGTGAATCAGCAAGTGTTCTGGAAATGGTAGGTCATGACCTTAGACTCTTGATTCTTTCAGAGCTCCAACCCTTGCCTTTCACTGTTATGAAGACTGGAGGACTCACCCTGACCCTTGAAGGCTTCAGGGGGTGACCTTTGCACACCTGTCTTCTGAAGTCAGATGCTGGGCTCTTCCCAGTGAGGACCCACTGATGCCCAGTAGGCAGTTTACAGCCATTGAGACAGAAGCCATTTCCCTGCTGTTCATCTCTCCACTGGCCCCCAGAGCACAGCGGCAGCAGGGGCTTCTCTCTGGCCTCTCTGGAGTATGACCCCCACACACACTTGAAGCCGTTTCCCTATTGTTAATTAGGGAGATCTTCACATCCCTATCTACTAAGTCCCTATTAGCTTGGACAGCACTGAACACAATGTCAATCAATAATCAATAAATGCTAAGTAACTCCCACGCCTTCTCTCTCCCCTTCATTAAAGGTCACGCTTGCCTGTTTGGAATAATAAATTCCAGCCAGCCCCAAGCAGGGCAGGAGACTCACTGCCACCCCTCACCTCCCCCACAGCCCCCACCTCCAAGTCACTAAAATCTTAGAGAATTACACTGTCCACTTCTAAGTCAATGCTCAAAAAACCTACTGACAATGCTTTCCTCCAGCAGCCAGATCCTGTCCTGTTTCTCTCCTATTGTGTGGGTTTTTGTTTTTAAAAGGTCATGATGGCACACCCACTTTATCAGCAAGACATCAACCTTCTACTGGACTCCCAGAATCTCAGAGTTAGCGATAGAAGGGGTCTCGAAGATCATCCCCAAGATGAATCGATGTAGACAAGATCCCATCTTCTCTCCCCTATTTCCCACCTCCCAGGCCCATTTCACCAAAATCTAGAATCCAGACCTGGCTTGGAGACTCCAACAGGGGAGAAGCCACTCTCTCTTCAAGAATCCTTCCATCACCCTAGTCACACTCTCTTAGATGCCAACCATCATCCGTCCAAAACCTCCATGCCCAGAATGGAACACGTGTTCCAACCAAGACTGAGGAAAGCGGGACTATTACCTCCCCTCTTCATAAAGCCGAAGATCTTTTTTATTGGACATTTGTTTTCTTCTCCCCCCTCTAGTTTAATCCACCACTACATACTGCTGACTCACTGGAAGCTTCAGATCAACAAAAGGCATGACTGCCAATTCTCAGAGGGGACACTCAGTTTAACAGGGATTGCTCCACACCGGTTGTACCTGACACTCACTCACCCTTTTTCTTCAGTCTGCCACTCCCCGCCACTTCTCCATGACCCATCTTACGGTGGGTAGCTGAAGAGGGCCAGGCCATTGTGTGGACTGGGGCACGAAGGAGAAAGGGCTGCCATGTCAAACCTGCCCCCAGAACCAACACGGACTTGTACGTCTTGCCCTATCCACCCACAAGCCCAGGTGGAGTTTGGAGAATTTCAGGAAGCTGGAGGATGGATCCCCGAATCAAGCTGAGTGAGTGCAGCCACGTTTGGCTCTGCCAGGGGTGTGGTTTGATTTTCAGCTGTCCTTGGGGATAAGGAAGGCAAGGATAGAGATTAAAGGAAATGGAGGTAGCGATTCCAGTCTCCTTAAGACTCCTATCATGGGCTAAACCCAGTTATTCTCACATCCACAGTAGCTTTTACTACAAAGACTTTCCATGGCCTAGTAAACATATTCAATTCTGAGTAAATCTGTTTTGGAAAATCATCATTAACTCATCGTTACTGCTGATAGTTCATCCTAGAAACAAAGGGAGAAAAAAACCCACAAACAAAATTCTCTTCTGCATTTCAGCACTAATCACTTAAGCAGTAAAACTAATGGAAAATAGAAAGAAATGAGCTCCCAGAACCAGCATTATTGCAGTAGTAAGAACACACATATTTTAATAACCCACCAGATAACTGTCCAATTTCTAACAACAGAATCTTAGCATCAAATCAGAACTTAGAGGGCCCTTCAGCCATCCTCCCAGCTCAGATCAGGGCATTCAAGTAACACTCACTGAGGTGGCCAAGTTCAAACTCACAGAATGTCTTTATCAGAAGTCATCCTACGGGCCACCCAGGCCAACCTAAAACAAAAGTGTGAAGCCTTCCAATGAAGCCCTAACCGCCATCTGGGGACTCACTTGAATACCTCCACTAACAAGGAGCTTACTATCTACCAAAGCACCTCTTCTACATTCAATATTACAACTTACTAAGCTTGCTTGCTTTCTCTCTCCTTTCTCTCTTTCTCTCTGTCTCTCTCTCTCTGTCTCTCTCTCTCTCTCTCTCTCTTTCTCTCAGACATGGCTAATTTTGGAATTTGTTTTCATTGAATATATCTATTTGCAACAAAAATAATCTATTTTGATACATGTATTTTAATATAATTAGTTTTCTTTTGTCATCTTATGAATTTTATTTTATACACTTAAATATCTGAGAAGGGTCCCAAAAGCTTCACAGACTGCTAAAAGTGGTTCATAATCCACCAAAAAGGTTCTGAATAGTTATCTGGAGAGGTCAATGGAAGAATGAATGAAGCTGGACTTAAACAGAGCTAAGACCATAGAAATGGCCTTCTGATGTCCTGGATTAGAAGTTCTTTGCTGGTGGGGGGGATGATTCATCTTGAGGAGAGGGAAGATGGAATGAGGGAGGGAAAGAGGGAGGGAGGAAGGGAGGAAGAAAGGATGGGAGGAAGGGAAAGGGAGAGAAGGAGAGAAGGAGTGGGGGAGGGAGGAAGGAAGGAAGGGAAGGAGGGGGAAGAGGGAGAGAGAAAGGGAGGAAGGAAGGGAGGGAGGGAGGAGGAAACAAGTACTTATACAGTGCCTATACTAGTGCCAAGTACTATACAAAAGGTTTTAAAAATACTATTTCATTTGATCTTCACAACCACCCTGAGAATTAGGTGCTATTATCGTCATCTTTATTTTACAGCCGATGAAAGTGAAGCCGACAGGGATCAAGAAACTTGCCCAGGGTCACACGGCTGGCAAGTGTCTGAGGCCACATTCAAACTCAGGTCTTCCCACCTTCAGGCCCAACACTTCGTCCATCATGTGCCCCAGGTGGAGAACCGAGTTTGAATACCTACCCTTGACCTCCTGGGTGCATAACTGAGCATGGAGAAATGCCTGAACCTCCCTGCACCTCTGTTACCTCACATGAAAATGGCCTTAATTAAATTCAACACACACACACACACACACACACAGGCCCGTGAGGATAGAATTGTTCCTGTTTTTTTCTTTGTATTATTTGTGACTGGCTGAGGAGGTCCTACGTAGATGTTCGGAGGGGGACCCAAGTCGTCCTGGCTTGCTTTGTAAACCTAAAAGCACCATTTAGTGCTTGGGAAAGGAGAAAGGAGCTCCAGTCTTCCTCACATCACCTGTGCCTCCCCAGTGCCCAGCCCGGGACCTGGTACCTAGGGGATGCTTAACGCCATAGGACTGTCCTAACCGTTAATTTATTGGAAGCTGTCCTAAGAGGAGGCAGGTCCTTTAGTCTGGAAGTCAGTGATGCAGAAAGGCTACCACTAGACCAGGGTGGGGAACCTGCAGCCTCAAGGCCACATGTGACCTTCCAGGTCCTCAAGTGCGGCCCTTTGACCGAATCCAAACTTCACAGAACAAGTCCCCATCATAAAAGGCTTTGTTCTGTAAAATTTGGGCTCAGCTTAAAGGCCACATGTGGCCTCGAGGCCCGGTTTCCAGCCCCCTCTGTAGACAATGAGCAAGTGGCTGTTATTTTGAAGTGGCTATTTTCTGGTTAAGAAGATGAACGGTAGGGGTTTACAAAGCACCGAGTTGTTTCTAAGCAAGGTCCCTGATTCTTTCCATCGATGCAGTGGCTCAGCCAGCCTGGACTGCTTGGCCACCTTCATAATCGGAGAAGGATGGAGATTGGCTAATATGATCATTCCACAGCCAGACAAAATTTGACAAAGGAAGGCTGGCATGACCTCTCCTAGTCATACTCAGGGGATGGGAGAGGGGAGCCCTTGAGGGAAAAGACTGAATCTGAAAAAAGGAAGAGACACTGAGGAGAGGTTCAGGTCACAGATGCCCAGAGTCTGCTTTTCTTCGAGGTGCTGGGGTAGAATGTGCTAAATCGGCGCCCCTCCCCCTCCACCAGGAAAATCCCAAGAGATTTGATTTCCTCCTAGAAGACATCTTCTGGGGAAGGCGGAGAAAAGGCACCGGCCATTTTCTATTGCCAATAATTCCTCAGTCTGGCTTCCAGGCCACACAGGACCTGGAGGGAGGAAGTGAATTCAAATCATTCCTAAGACATTTACTAGCTGGATGAGCATGGACAAAACCTGGGCCTCAACTTCCTCATTTTTTCAAAGGCAGACTCGATTAGCAGCTCCCAGATTTGTTGTGAGGATCAATGTGACAACATTCATGAAGGGCTTTACAAGCTTCAAAGCACTAGTCTAAGTTGGCTGAGGCCGAAATGTGCTCAAAGAGGTCTCGTCATTGAAGAAAACATCCCCAAGTCAGGTGTGGTTATATCTACAAGACTGGCAAAGATAGAGGATGCACATGGGCAGTGAGGAGAAGATGGCCCCATCACTGACATTCTGCTGGGGATCGATTCAACTACTTGGGGAAACCATTGGAAGCCATCCTGGAAAGACGTCCCTAAACTGGCACCCGAGAATCCTACTAGCGTGCACACACATTCACAGAGGTCAAAAAGACGAGGAAAAGGCGTCATCTGTACAAAATATGTAGGCAAATACGGATGTCCATTAGTGACCTAAACCGATGTAATACATTAATAAAGTACACAAGAAACTGGAAATATAAAGAATTCAGAGAAACCTGGCACATCTTACCAACTGCTGTACAGGAGCACCGAGTGAACAATTTACACAACGACAATAATAGAAGTAAAACATTTCTGAAAGACATCAGAGCTGCCAATAATGCAGTGAACCATCCCAACTCCACAGGACAGATGCTGAAGCACAGGGGTACAGAATGAAGCATACGTGTCCATATCCCTCCTCCAGAAAGGGAAGGTTCTGGAGAAAACAGGGTGTGTGTGTGTGTGTGTGTGTGTGTGTGTGTGTGTGTGTGTGTGTTAAAGAGAGAGGCAGCAACAGAGGGGAGAGGGGAGGGAGAGTGGGAGGAGGGGGGGAGGAGGAGGGGAAGATCACCTTTATACTCATTCATATTGCGCAACATAGATTATGGATAAACAAATAAATTAATGAATAAGAACTGGTGGGGGAAGAGGGAGAATACGTCAGAGTTAAACATAAAAACATTTGAAAACATGATTCTAAAGAGATGCCAAATACCTTTAGCTCACTAGATAAATTCACTAGGGAAAATTCATGGCAGACTTTCCACTCCTGACCACATAGGATGTGAAGGTACAGATGAGTTGCAATCTGCTTCACTGGAGGGAATGTCTACCTTGAGGAGATCACAGACTAAGAAGAATGACAACATTCATACGGTGCCTGTTATGTGTCACACACTGTGCTAAGCACTTTACAAACACCATCCCATCTGATCCTCACAACCCCGAGGGGTAGGTGTTATTAATATATTCCCATTTTATGGGGAAACCAAAGCAGAGGTTAAGTGACTTCCTCGGGGTCACACAGCTAGTATCTAAGGCTGTGTTTGAACTCTGGTCTTGCCAATACCAGGCCCAGGGTTTTATACCTGACTTCTCTTATCACACACCTGGAGAGTATGTTTTCCAAAATATACATTTATTCCTAAACCAGTGAGGAGCCAAGTTAGTGCCCAACTTTACTTTTGGTTATCCTAATGACCCTGAAAATCTTCAAAAATTAATGATGTTAAAGCCATCTACCCTGAAGATGCCAACTGCACTTTACCACCTCCACTCTGGAGGAGACCCTCCCCAGTAGAGGAGCTGGGCTGCATGCTTTGCTATTTCTCAGAAACTATGTGATTAGAGGCAGCTGGGGGCATCACAATGGACAGAGCACTGAACCTGGAATCAGGAAGATGCAAGTTCAAATCCTGCCCAGACACTTACTGGTTGGGTTGTCGTGAGGATAAAGTCTTTTGTAAACCTTAAAGCACACTACAGATGCTTGTAGCAGCAGCATCGATATCATCATCATTATCCAAGTAGTATCTGGAACAGAGTCCCCCAAAGTCCAGGCTACCAAGCAGAGATTTCTGTTCTGACCTCAGTGAGCAATTACATTTTTCTATAACTACACTGGAATGAAAGTCACCAACCGAATCCAGGAGGTGTCACATATCAGCAGCTCCACGTTGTTAGAGATTAGAAGGTTTGCGGATGAAAGGCACCTAGTAAATCCAGAAAGGATTACAATTATCTATCAATGTAGTGTGTTCATTTGACGCATCTGGATTCAGGATTCTTGAAATGACAATTTGTCCCAGAATAAACATGAATTTTCAAAACACCCAGAGCTGACATTCTAGGTGAAGGCATCATGGCACCTGGGAGAAAGCCAGATGAAGGTGTGAGGGGGGCTGAATCCCACCATACTTATTTGTTGTTCAATCATGGGTGAGTCCCTTCACTGTTCCAAGCCTCAGTTTCTCCATCTGTAAAACAGATGATGTAGTAAAAATGCCACCTACCCCACAGGTTGTTGGGAGGCAAGTGTTTTACAGAGATTTTTTTTCTTTTTTTCTTTTTTTTTTTTAAATTGAACAGTTGGCAAGGTAGGGTAAGGCCAGAATAATGGCATGAGCATCCCCAAAATTCTCCTCTACCCAGTCAGTAACCCAGTCTGGATGTGGGTTACAAGCTCACTAGCCTCATAAATTCTGCATCACAGGCACCTTACACTCATTAAGTAACTCCCCCATAGGGATGACAGCTGGCCAGTCACGGATCATCCTTTGCCATTGGGAGGTCTGCATTAGCCCCAGCAGGTGAGCACGCCTCATCTTTTCTTACTTGACCTTTCACCTGGCCCAGAGGCTGCTCACTCCACAGCCTTCGTGAGCACCGGTACCTACCAGCCTCCTTCCCGCACAACAGCACCTGGCACTGCTTATCCCAAATTAGCTTTCTGTCAGCGCAGGCCAGGGCTAGATTTCTTTGACAAGCTTCACAGAACATTTCTCTCTTCTTCAATTTCTGTGAAAGGTCAGTGCCGGAGCAGGGGCAGCAGGAGGCTTCTGGAGCAAGCCCAGCCCACATCCCAAGAATTAGGCTTAACGGAGGGTTAACTTCTGTCTAGTCCAAAGGGAGGTTTTTCTTGCTTAAATCACCTTTGCCATGTGCGGACTCTTCACCAGCACTTAGTAGCTTAGTAACCACCTGGAGGACGGAAACCAGCTCACCCCATGTACTGTGCCATGCCAGCTGATTTTTTTCCCCCCTTATGTTATCAAGGCCCCGGGAGTTCACACTCTCATGTTCCTAGACTCTCCTATCTGACTAATCTGAACAGATCTGCATGGCTGGAAAGTCTCAGTGATTTTCCAGCACACACATTTAATTTAGAGTAAGAATCTAAGAGCTGCAATCAGAACCCGGGGGGGGGGGGCGGCTCAGATTCATGTCACATGAGAAGTCGATGGAGCATCTCACTCTTCACTAAGGAAAACAGGAAATGTCTTTAGAAAATAGAGGTTCTTAAACTTCCGTGTGCCAAACACTCCCGTGGTGAGCTTGTAAAGCCAGTGGGGCCCTGCTTAGGATATGGGGGATGCTACATTTCACTATACTTTACATGAAGAGGTCATTTTTTCCCCAACCAAGTCCACAAACTCCCCTGAAACTCTTCCACAGACCCCTTTCCCAGCTCCTGGGTCCCAGCTTAAGAATCTCTACTCTAAAATGACCGCACATTACCCCCATCATATAGTCTTCATTCTAACCACAAGAAAACCCCCGATTCCTTCCACATCTCTCTGCCTCTGCATCCGTTATGCCCAGCAAGCTGTGATACAGTCATGATTACGGTCCCATTTTAGAGATGGAGAAACTGAGAGTGAGAAAGGTTGATCGACTTGTCATACCAAACTAACTAAGTGTCTCAGACAGGATTCAAACTCAGGTCTGTCTTCCTCCACACCTGGTACCGTATCCACCATGACTGTATGATGTATCCACATGACTGTAGATGACTGTATTTTAATACAATTGATTTCCACGATAATGCCATGCATTTTATAGATTTATGAACGTGATTCTGAACAACCAATGAACTCCAGGAACTTTTCATTTTCCAAAGGCATTATCTCCTTATAATGCCAATAACTCTTCCATGATGCCCTGTACCCAGGCTTTTTCTTGCCCTACAAGTGAACCTGAGCACACAGAGGCCCTGCCCATCAGGAACAAGCACAAGAAAGCAGGCCCTACACCCAACTGGAAAGGACTCAAGTGCAGCTGGGTGGATGACTGTCTATTGTCCTAAGCCCAGCTCAGTGTGGAAAGATGGCAAAGCTTCCTGTTCCCAGTAATGTTGTTATTACTCTGTTTTCTTTTTTTTCTTTTTAACCTAGAGCACCTCCAGAGACTCATGACTCAGGCTTGGGTGGGTCAATGGACACCATCCCCATAAACCCAAACGACTGTCTCTGAAGGTAGGGGTCGGGGTGGCAATCTCTCCACATCACAAAAGAGGCAATGTTTCTGATACTATTTCTCAAGCAGCTTGAGGACAAATTCGAGTTCAATTTCACGACAGATGCCCCACCCTCTCCTTTCTCAACATTCACTAATGGAAGGCCATGAGTGAGATTGAGAAGAAAGAGGGAAAAGTCTCAAAAAGAACCTGAGCTCTCTCCTCTAGCTGTTCTTCGCCTTTTGTACATCCTGAACTTTGGACGTTTGGTGAATGAAGCCCAGGGACTCCTCAGAATCATGTTCATAAATCTATAAAATGCATAGGATTATCATGGAAATCAATTGTATTAAAATACAGTCATCTAGCTACAGTGTGTAAAGATCTCTCTATATATACATCTCTAATACCTATGTATATATACATATTTCTATTTCAAGTTCATGGCCTAAGAACCTTAATCCCAACCATACTCTAGTCAAACCCAAACCTTGCCAACAATCTCTGTTCTACGCCAGCAGTCAGTGAAATCCAACCTCCTGCTGAAGACCTTCGGGTAATCTGACTCTACCAGCCCCAGAGGTAGCCCATCCTCTTTGGAACAGGAACAGCTCTTGATATTGGAAAGCCTTCCTGCAGTCCAGCCACCCTCCTTTCCAAGTACTGCTCCTTGTGCCCTCTGGGGCCAGGCTAATCCTGCACTTCCCCAAGCCAGCCCTTTATCTCTCCCTTCTCCTGAGTCTGAGGCTTACCAACTGTACTTGGTACCGTGGGCAAGGATTAGGTTGTCCCTTTCTCTAGTATCCACCATAGGGCCTATCACTATTGAGTAGATAAACCCTAAATTAGATCTTTTGTTTAAATTATTTTCAATGAACAAAAATTGGTTTCACTCCCAATTCCCCCACTGGAAAAAGAAAAATCTTATCAATATGCATAGTCTAGCAAACAAATTCCTGCATTAGCCGTGTCTGGATAAGAACAACCATCACAGCTATAATAGTAATAATAACTACCTCTAAACTAGCTGATTAATGGTGAAAATGATGAAATCTCTTCTTCTCAAGACTTGTAAAACAATGTTCTTTTCTAGATCACAGAAGGTGAAGTGGACAATTGTGATGCATCAAATTTGAAACAATTCTGAAAAAACAAAACCAATGCAGCTAAAATTATGAAGGAAGCAGGTGATGGGAGGGGGAAGGAATGTTGCAGCAAGTTTCTCTGATAAAGGTCCCCTTTCCAGAATATATAAAAAGCAGAGTCCAATGTATGAGAATAAAATCTATTCTGCAACTAATTGGTCAAAGGATATGAACAGACAGTTTTTCTAAGGAAAATATCTAAATTATTGAAAAATCACATGAAAAAAATCTACAAGGAACTACTATTTAAAGAAATGAAAATTAAGCAACTCTAAGGATCACCCTCACTGGCCTCAGATCGGAAAAGTTGACAAAAAAAGAAAATGACAGATGCTGGAGGGGCTGTGAGAAAACAGGCATACTAATGTGCCATTGGTTGAAACATTCAGGGAAGCAATTTAGATCTATGGCCCTAACTTTCCTAAATTGTGCGTACTATTTGAGTCAGCAATACCGCTAATAGGTCTATATCTCAAAGAGAGCAAAGAAACAAGAAATGGCCCCATATGATACCAAAAAAATATTTATAGTAGTTCTTTTTGCAGTGACAAAAACCTGGCACCTAAGGGGATGTTCATAAATTAAGGCAATGGCTGAACAAATTATGATGTATGAATGTAATGAAACCTAGGACACCATAAGAAATTATTAAGGGGACAGTTTTAAAGGAAAATGGAAAGACTTGTATGAATTGATGCAGATTAAAGTGAGCAGAGATAGGAGAACAATTTAGACAATAACAATACAGACCCAAACAACTTGGAAGAGTTTAAGAACTCCTATCAGTGTGACGACCAGCCTTGATTCCAAAGGTCCAAAGATAAAATATGCCACTCACCTCCTGACAAAGAGATAAACTCAAAGTGCAGAAGGAGACATACATTCTGGACATAGCCAATATGGGAATTTGTTGTACTTGACTATTCATATTTTTACAAATGTTTTTCTTCTCTTTTTTTTTTCTCTTATAAAAGGGACAAGCTGAGGGAGCTGAGGCATGGGGTGGGGGTAGGGATAAGGATAGAATTTCACAAATAAATAATAAAGACAAAGAAGTTCATTGAGGCATTTTTAATGCCCAGAGGAGAAAACAAGAAAGACTAAAAGTAAAAACAGACAAGTAGAACCCCTTTGAAAATTAAGTGTTGAATTCATTATATAGTTAAAAAGAAAATCAAACTCTACACAATAAAGATTCTAATTCTCAAATCCAAGCTTCTGTCCTACAACATTTTTTTAATGTTCACTGTGTTTGCTGTTTAAGTTCAGGAAAAAAGAAAAAAAGGGGAAACAAAAGAAACAAAAGATACGATCCCCTCTCTCCCCCATTCAGAATGGACACAATATTGTAGGTAGTCAGAATTTCCTAAGGCCCTTATAGAATCTCTAGAAAATCACATCACAAGATGTCAATGCAGAATAGTACTTTAGAGAATGGGTAGTCCAACTTATTCATTTCGCAAAGGAAGAACCTGAAGCAGAGAGCACTGTGACTTAGCCAGAATCACACAGCTAAAAAGTGCCAGTGATGAGACTGGAAACAAGGGCTTCAGATGGCAAGCTTTCTTTCTCTCCCATTATGCTAACTGCAAGATGCTGAGCCCACAGGAAAAATGAGCCCAAACCTTCCTGAAAGGTTCTTGCCTATGTATTATATGTAATGACTGAAAACTGAGGGTTGAGACCCTCAGCAGATTTTTGTCAAGTTATTTAGATCTACAAAGTAACAAAGACATAATTCAGCCCCCAGTCAATATTTCTGAACCAAATATATACAGTTTTCAATGTTAGAATGTAAATCTGTTACAAATAAAGATTGCTACATTGAATGAAAATGTATCCTTATCACTATTTCTTTCAGTGCATATTTAGATTTTAAATTAACTCTTTCTATCTGCATTTATTTTCTTTTCCTCTCACTTCCCCCATTGAAAATTTTTAAGAAAAAGAAAACCCTCATAATGAATATGCACAGTCCAGCAAGACAAATGAGCAAATCGGCCATGCCTGGAACTGTATGTCCCTACAACCCAGCACAGGGCCTGGCAGACAGCAAGTGCTTAATAAGTGCTTGTTGTAATAACTGCAAGCAGAGACACAAAGGGCAAAATAAAGGATTTTCCACAAATATGTCTTAAATAATGAGCAGAAATGAAGAGATAAAATGATAAAAAATGAAATAAAATCCTTTTCAAAAATTATTTATTTTTAGTTTTCAACATTCACTTCCATGAGCTTTTGAGTTTTAAATTTTCTCCTGCTCCTTCTCTTCGCCCCTTACCAAGACAGCATGCAATGGATATAGGCTCTATTTATTCATTCATATTAAACATATCTTCACATTAGTCATGATGTAACAAAGAATTAGAAG
Organism: Vombatus ursinus; assembly: GCF_900497805.2. Classification (NCBI taxonomy): domain Eukaryota; kingdom Metazoa; phylum Chordata; class Mammalia; order Diprotodontia; family Vombatidae; genus Vombatus; species Vombatus ursinus. Next base: position 3,655,781 of record NW_020950172.1, on the reverse strand, counting down.
TAATGGGAGGAACCACAAGAAAGAACAAAAAAAAAAGGAGAGCAAATAGTGTGCTTCCATCAGCATTCAGACTCCTAAATTCTTTCTCTAGATGTGGATAGCATTTTCCATTGTGAGTCTTTTGAAGTTGAGAAGAGCAAAGTCTATCAAAGTCACTCGTCACACAATGTGGCTGTTACTATGTGCAACGTTCTCCTGGTTCTGCTCTTTTTACTCTGCATCAGTTCCTATGTCTTTCCAGGCTTTTCTGATGTCTGCCTGCTCATCATTTCTTACAGAACAATAGTATTCCACCACATTCATATAACACAACTTGTTCAGTCATTCCCCAATGGATAGGCATCCTCTCAATTTCCAGTTCTTGGTCACCACAAAAGGAGCTGTTATAAATATTTTTGTACATATGGGTCCTCTTCCTGTTTTATGATCTCCTTGGGATAAAGACCTAGAAGTGGCATTGCTGGATCAAAGGATATGCACAGTTTTGTAGCCCTTTAGGCATAGCTCCAAATTGCTCTACAGAATGGTTGGATCAGTTCACAACTCCACCAGCAATGCATTGGTGTCCCATTTTCCCACATTGTCTCCAACATTTATCTTTATTCTGTTTTGTCATATTAGCCAGTCTGATAGGTATGATGTGGTACCTCAGAGTTGTCTTGATTTGTATTTCTCTAATCAATAGTGATTTAGAGCATTTTTTCATATGACTATAGTTAGCTTTAATTTCTTCATCTGAAAATTGCCTGTTCATATACTTTGACCATTTATCAATTGGGGAATAACTTGCATTCTTATAAATTTGACTCAATTCTCTATGCATTTTAAAAATGAGGCCTTTATCAGAGACACTGGCTGTAAAAAATTTTCCCAACTTTGTGCTTCCCATCTAATCTTGGTTGTATTGGCTCTGTTTGTGCAATTTTTTTAAATTTAATGTAATCAAAATTATTCATTGTGCATTTCATAATGTTCTCTATCTCTTGTTTGGTCTTAAATTCTTCTGTTCTCCATAGATCTGACAGGTAAACTATTCTTTGCTTTCCTAATTTGTTTGTGGTATCACCCTTTATATCTAAATTAAGTACCCATTTTGACTTTATCTTGGTATGGGTGTAAGATGTTGGTCTGTGCCTAGTTTCTGCCATACTATTTTCCAGTTTTCCCAGAAGTTGTTGTTAGATACTGAGTTCTTATCCCAGAAGCTGGAGTCTTTGGGTTTATCAAACAGTAGATTGCTATAGTCATTAACTGTTGTGTCCTTTGTACTTAACCTATTCCACTGAACTACCATTCTATGTCTCAGCCAGTACCAAGTAGTTTTGATGATTTTCTGGACCTCAAAACTGCTTGGTACTGGCTATGAAACAGAGTGGTGGATCAGTGGAATAGGTTAAGTACAAAAGACACAATAGTCAATGACTATAGTAATCTACTGTTTGAAATAAAATCTTTAAAAGAAAGAATTAGGAGAATAAGCAACAAGTGATCAACTCCGTGGAAAACAAAAATCAATGACTCCATGAGACAAGGAGAAATATTAAAACAACATCGAATAACTGAAAAAAATAAAACAAAATATAAAATACTTGATAGCAAAGCAATAAATCTGGAAAACAGGTCAAGAAGAGAATATAAGAAACCGAGTACCTAAAAACTATTACTTTAAAAAAAAAGGCCCAGACACTATCTTTCAAGAAATCATAAATAAAAATTGCCCATATCTGTTGGAATCAGAAGATAAATTGAATATAGAGAGACACCAATCATCTGCTGAAAAGAAGACTAAAAGGAAAAAAGAAATCCAAGGAATATCATGGCCAAAATCCAGAATTCTCAGATCAAAGAAAATATAATGCCAAGAATCCAGAAAGAAATGGTTAAACCACAGTCAGGGGAAAAAAGAGAGTTCAGTTGCAACTCAAAATGGAACCATGAGAGTCAAAAAAAAAACTAGGAAGGCAAATTTCTTTAAGCAATTGAAAGGCAACATATGATGATATAGTGCTAACATTCTAATAAGGGGAGAAGAAATAGGTGTCCCTTCAGAACCTTAATATTTTCAAATGGTATTAAGGAAGTTAAATTTAAAACACACACACACACACACACACACACACACACACACACACACACCACCTGGGCATTAATTCATTCTGTTCCAAGGATTTTAAGAGAGCAAGAACAAGGAAGGGCAAAAGGAATACGCTATCATAGAAAACAGGAAAAAGGACGTAGAACTTGCTCTCTCATGAATGGAGTATATGAGACTGTCCAAACATGGAAGAAGAGGTGCATTGTGGGCATGACATAACTCTCACTGTTATCAGAAACGGACAAAGGAAATTTGGGCACACCTTTGACACAGAGTTTGGTGTAGAAATATATCAGTCTCAAAAAGTAAAGAATTAGGGATAGGAGGCAGGCTTAAGAAAGGGGATAATATTGGGGAACTTGAATGAATTGTGCTATATTAACATAATGCAATATTATTATGCCATAATAACCAAAGATGATTGCAGAAAGAGAATCCTGGGTGATGTGACCGGAAGTAAGAGAGAAATGAATAGAACTAGAGGAACACACCACACAAAGGTAACACCATCATAAAGAAAAACAACTTTGAAAGTCTTAAGCTCTCTGATCCAGGTAATGACCAGCCAAGTCTCTGGAGGACCTATGATGAAACGTATTCCCTGCCTCCTGAAAGGAAGGGGATGGACACAAGGAGCCAAAACAGACAGATTTCTGGAAATGGTCACTGCGTGGCTTGTTTCTTCTCAACAATGTGTGTTTGTTGCAAGAAGCTTTTGTTTTGTTTGTTTATGTTTTGTTTTCCCTCTTTTAAATTTAATGAAGAACAGGAGGGCTTAAGGGTAGCAAGTTTATTGTTGTTCAGTCATGTCTGACTCTTCATGATCCCATTTGGTGTTTTCTTGGCAGAGAAACTGGAGTGGTTTGCCATTTCCTTCTCCAGCTCATTTTATAGATGAGGAAACTGAGGCAAACAGGGTGAAGTGACTTGCCCAAGGTCACACAGCTAGTATTTGAGGCCAGAGTTGAACTCAGGCCTTCCAAACTCAGGGCCCCACGCTCTATATATTGCACCACCTAACTGTCACGGGGGAGGGAGGTATCAATAGTGAAGTTCAAAAACAGGGCTATTGAAACAACTTTTCTTTTTAATGCACAGAAGAAAAGGAAATTCAGAAGGAAACAGATAAGCAGAAAAGTTTAAAAAGTAATGTATGGAATGTACATATTGTGTGTATTTAATACGTACAATATTATGTGTGATATATAATGCCTATATATATGTATATTAAAAAGAGGTGGGAGGTATGAAATAGAGATTCAATTTCCTGTGCAGTCAGCTTTTTGTGTTCTGCTGTGTACATGACAGTATGTGGCAGCGGTGGGGGGTTAGGTTTAGAATTTTTAAAAAATTAAAAAGATGTTTCTGACCACAAAACTCCCCCCTCCCCCAGTAGACTCCAGTGGCTCCTGACTATGTCTAAGACCATGTCTAGTGGCATCTCAAGCTCTCCTTAACACCCCTCCCCCATCTCGACAGTCTTCTTAAACATTACTTCCTTCATCAAATTCTACAATGCCCCACTCCACTGAATGGCACTCTCTTCACCTCCACCTCCCAGATTCCCTGGCCTTCCATCAAGTCTGAGCCCACACGCCCCTTCTGCAGGACAGATTTCCTGCACCAGTCACCTCCTGTCAAAGCATCTTCCCTTCTGAGCTCATTTTCCACTTCTACTCCATATACATTTATGTCCCTGGTGATTTACCTGTGGTTTCCCAGATGGAATATATCCTCCCTCAAAGCAAGGAGTGCTTCATTTTCATCTTTGTATCCTCGGTATTTAGGCTGATGCCTGACACAGAGAAAGTATTAGCAAATGCTTGTGAATTTAACGATCAAATATTTCCTCATTTAGAAAATTATATTAAAACAACAACAACAACTTCCCACTGATGAAAACCAGTTGGCTTCCTCCATCAGTTTCCTACTGCCACCTAAGCCCAGAGTGCCTCTTTACCCATTCTTCAAAGCTCAAGTGAGATAGCCTCACCTCCAGTATGTCCCTTGTCCCTTTACCACTCTCTCTACTGTACTCTCCCCTCCCCATCCTCCTCAGTACTAACCTTACCCATCATACCTCCCATATACTGCCTCTATACCTCTCCTCCAACTAACTTAGCAAATTTTTATTTTAAAGCCTTTATTAATATGCAAGGAGTGAGAAACCATCCACAGACCCAGAAAACAGATGAAGCAAAATTCCTTCCTCTTGGCAGAGAGGTTGTGGTCCACAGGGGAACAATGGTGCACAAGTCGCCAGGTACAATCACAGTATCTATGTATATAGAAACATAAGCTGAAGCTTAACTTTTTTGCTGTTGTTGTTGTTAAAAAGGAGGAATTTGTTGTTTGCTTTTGGAGGGAGATATTTCCCAGAATGTTGGTCATATAAAAATAAAAGTCATCAAAATATATTTTAATTAAACATCACAGAATTTATGCCATTTTTTCCAACTTTTAATTGGGAAAAATACAGGATTAAGGACAGTAGGAGGGAGGGGAATCTGATTATGTTTCAGCTCAAAAAAGAATGTAGTAATTTACCAAGAAAGTTATCCAGATAAATCAGAAATGAGGTTTGTTTGAACTTTTTTTCTTTTTGGTTGGTTGGTTTTGGTTTTCGTACAGATAGAGGAGTGGGGAGAGGGGATCCAACTGAATCGTCCATAACACTCCCCTGTCCCACCAAAACATACGTATGTATTATATGTAATTATATTATATTGTATATATTTATATATATACAAATATATGCAAATAAAATTTATAAATGTGTATTTAGAAATACACACATACATCTTAAATCCATGTAGAAATGTGATGGGAGAGGGAGAATTAAGTATTTGATTCAAAAATAAGGACTATGGGGCTAAAGTCTGCCCTTGGCTCCCTCACAGGTCTAACTGATTACTCAGAGTACAGGGCAGTCTCAGTCAGACCTCAGGACCAGTCCCAGCATCTCTAACTGGCCCTTTGGAAATACTTTGCTGCCTTTTGAAGATATCCCTCACTTTTTCCTGATTCCTAGATGAAACTCCACTGACAAAAGTGCCAGGCAGCTCCCCGGCACCACCATCTGCCCAGGGACTCAAAGATTCCGAGGCAATATTGTGGCTCCTTTGTCAAAGAGGACAGAGAAAACACTTGTACGAATTCTGAGCTGGAAGACAATCAGCAAAACACAGGCCAGTCCTCTCCCGCTGGAGCCCATCACTACCCAGGCCCACTTACTCACTAATTAGGCCCCGGGATTTTAGCTGCATCACCACCACCAAAGCCCCACAGTTGAACTGTTTTCCAAGAATACATCAAGTCTGAATGGTGATTCTCTATTGAGCAGTGAAAGGGACATTTCCTTCACCGAAAAGGTCAAGATATGCAGTAAACAGCATGTCCAAGCCTCTGGGGCTTGGGAGCCCAATGGGATCAGTTATCACAGAAGGCACCCCTCCTGCCTGCCTCTCCAATGAGCAGCCCATCTCCTATTTTCAAATCCTGCGCTTGCATCCGACAATGTCTTCATCATTTCTTGAACATTTCTATTTTCCAGCAAGTCTTCGGAGGGCTCCGTTCAAACCATTTTGTACCAAGATCAGACAAGCATGGGACTGCAATTACAGATCACAATGCTTGGTGCTGAATTCACATCTCTATTCATCTCTTAGAAACCCTGAAAGACGGATTGGCCACAGGGGGACAGATTAGCCACAGGCTGACCTGTATTTCCCCACAAAAGGCTAAGTGTGGAGAAATAGCACCCGGTGTCCCCTGTTCTTCATAGCCTGAAAAAAAATCCTCCATGAAAATCCCCCTCGGAGCAGCCCTTTCCCACTCAGGGCCGAACAAGTCCTGATTGTTCACCGCTCCCCCAGATCACACAGTGATGTGTGGCCACAGCACAGTTGCCTTGATTTTATAAGCTGTCACCAAATAACTTTGTCCATGTCTGTCCAAACCGGAAACTGAGATGAGAGGGGAGAAGAGGAGGAGGAACAAAAAAAAAAAAAAAAAAAAAAAAAAGATGCCAAGGCAGCCTATGTTGGTTACAAAGCCTTCATCCAATCACTTCAGCCCAGAAATCCCTAACTTGCCCACCTAAAAACCAGCTCTTCTCTCCTACACTAGCTGGTCCTTTTCTCCTGACAGCAAGGAGACTTCCATGCACTGGGGAAACATGGCCCTCTCCCCAGGCTTAATCTTCATGCAGATGCCATGGAAGGGGGCAAGCTGCTTGTGGAATCCCCAGGCCATGCAGTGGCTTGTAATAAGTCACCTGGAATTATGAAGTCCCCAACTCTCCCAGCAGGGCCACTCACTGTATGCTCTGGCTTCCACTAGCTGCTGCTTCAAGGGGAAAAACAAAACTCAAAAACCTCGATGCAGAGCTCCAGAAGGCTCCGGAAGCATGGCTGCTACCACCATAATTCCCTCACAGCCATTTCAAAGGAGGCATGCTGTTTCCTGACAAGTGCTGCTGAATATCTGCCCTGGTCCTAACCCTGCTAACTCCACTGGTGCTTAGAGGCTGAGCCGCCGGAGCCCCAAAGTCCGGCTCAGAAGAGTGGGGGCCCTAGCATCTCCTGAAGCTGAACCATCACCTGGCACCCCGAACGTCTGCATACTGGCTGCAAGCAGAGGAAACCAGAAGTACCTCCCATCTCTTTTTCCTGGCCCTCCCAGGGCTTGACTATATCTTAAGCAGGCAAAAGAAAAGCCCTCCAGTCCGTGAAAGACAAAGAAAGCAGCCCTCCATCTCGCGGCCTGGGGTTCCCAAAGAAAAGGGGCTGACTTTACAAGTCTTCTCCTTTGCCGAGAGAAGTACTGGGAAGGGAAGTTACAGAGGACCTGGATGGACAAAAAGGGCGGAGGGGAATGCTGCCACTACTCAAAAAGCCAGGCCTTCATTGACTGCCTCCTTTTGCATAAGAAGATGTGGCCAGGACACATCACCCCTAGTCCTTTAAGTCTGAGTAGCTGAGCTAACTGAGCGGCTCAGACTAAGGTGGCCTGACTTAACCCGATAAAAAGTACTTCCGTCCCACTGAAGTTAACACTGCCACCACCCCAGGCAGCAACAGACGCTCCACCTCATCCCTCCCCTCAGCAACACCCTGAAAAGCGAAGCCAGGTGAATGAAGGTCGGCCCAGCCAGATTGGCATTTGGGGTTCCCCCGAAAACACACTTTCTCTTCCTTTGTTGGTGGGCTCCTCCCCTCAGCTGGGCTCACTTTTTTCTTCCCCCTTCTACCCAGTCCCTAAATGCAAGTCAGAGACATGAAAGTGGCCAGAGCCAGCCTTACACCTGAGGGCACACAGGACAGCCCAGCCCACAGAAGCCCCGAGCCCTTCCCAAGGAGGGCCACACCTTTGCCGCACCCACAAGCCCCACTTTCCACAGTTCGCCAGGTCATTAGGCAGAACGGCTAAATATTGCAGAAACACTTTTCTTTTTTTTTTTTAACCTAAAGTTAACGAGAATCTGGGAGGCATACTCCTTCAATATCAATCTAACTGTTGAATTATTTAACGCAAACAAGCCACTTTCATCCCCCTAGAACTAGATCCAGGACTTTTACCAAAGCATTCCTTGGGTCTAACGGCAGGGGGACTTCATCTTTGTGGGGTGCTGGACTCCTCAGCCAGGCTGGTGAAGTCCACAGTCCCTGTTTCAGAATCAAGTTTTCAAATGCACAAAACAAAATCCAGAGGACTGGATAAGGAGCTATATACATTGAAATGTATTTGTCAACATTAAAAAAAAAAAAAAAAAAGTTCCTGGATCCCAGCTTAAGGGCTCTGATGAATCTCGTACCCAGAGGAAATCGTGGGGCCCCAGACCGTCCTCCCCAAACCGGCTTGGGGAGTAGGAGCAAAAGGGGTTTAGATGTCCAAGCCCCTGCCCACGGCCAGCAAACAGGCAAACTTTGATCTGGTTTCCAAGAAGTTTCTGGGCGTCTGTCTGTCCTAACTTAGTGGTACCAAGGAAGCTGCTTTACTTGCGGAAACCCAGACCAGCCTGCTCTGGCCCTACACAAATACTGGGAGAAATAGCCTTTAACACACTCACTGCTAAGAGAAACGAAACGGCGCTGTCCAGCAAAAGGGCCCCGGCATTCGCCCGAACGAGTTAAGTCAACGCTTCTTTTAAAATGGAGGGAGCATCGGCCGAGTTGGGATCCGAGCCGCCCTGGCCGTCACCATCCCCAGAACGTGTGTGAGTGGTTTTCGGGATGGCTGGGAAGGAAGGAGGGGGCTCTGCCGAAAGTGAGCCGGGTATCAGGCTGCGCTGTCTGCTGCCTGACAGTGCTGAAGGCCAGTTTCTTGCCCGGCTCGGCCCGGGGACGTGGTCCTTCCTGCCACCAGCCCCGTCCTGGGCGCATTAGCCTTGGGCGGGGGGGCGCGCTTGGAGAAGCCCTGGAGACAGCCCAGCCCACCCAAGGCTTGGAGCAGGTTTGCCGGCGTAGTTAGGAGACAGTCGGGGGACCCGGGGCCCTGCGCGGACCGGGCTGCCCTCCGCCCGCTCTGACACAGGCCACCCTGCCCTTCGCGTGGAACTGGAGTGCCATCTATTGAGAACTTGCTGAATAGAAGGGGGGTTGGGGGGAGAGGGCACCAGCGGATGCGCTGGTTCTTGGAGCCGAAAGAAAAAGGAAAGAAGGCGAGCGAGGGAGCCCCGGGAGCCGCGGGGACCTGCTCCTCGGGGGGTCGGGGGGTCCCCACTGGGCTGGCCCGCGCGGGCCAGACGCTCACATTCCCAGACAAGCGGGGATGGGGGGACGAGAGGCTCCGCGTGGCAGGCTGGAGGAGGGGACCCAGGCGAGCCCCCTCCCCAGGGGTGCGCCCCCCAGGCTCAGCCCTCCGGGGCCCCGCGAGCTCACCTTCCCGGCGCAGGTGCGCGTGCAGCGCCGAGAGCAGCAGGCAGCAGAGCGCCGTCCCGGCCAGCGCCCAGAGCGCCCGGGGCAGCTGCATCGCGGGGGCCGCCCGGGCTCCGCATCCGCGCCGGACTCCAGCCCGCCCGCCGCCGGGGCTCCGACCGAACGCCCGACCGCCCGACCGTCTGTCCGGCCGCCTGTCGGTCCGTCCGTCGGTGCGTCCGTGCGTCCGCGGCTGCCACTCGGGCTCTGCCTCCAGCCCCGCCGCGCGCGCACACTCGCACACTCGCACACTGGCGCACACACTCACACTCACACTCACGCTCACACTCACTCACACACTCACACTCAGACACACACACACCACTGGAGGGAAGAGTCCGGGCTGGCTCCCGCGGCGGCGGCGGCGGCCGCTGTTCCCGTGCCGCCTCCTCCTCTTCCTCGTCTTCTTTTGGGAGGGGGGAGAGGGGAGCTGGGGGGGGAGGGGCGGCTAGCGCCGACTCCGGGGCTGCGGCTGCGGCAGGGGCGGCGTGGGCAGCGGCTCAGGCGGCAGCAGCGGCGGCGGCGGCGGCGGCGGCTGGGGCAGCCTGGGGCTGGCGGCCCCGGGAGAGGAGGAGGAAGAGGAGGAGGAGGAGGATGGGGGGGGCCGGGGCTCCATGAATCAGCCTTCCCCGCCCCCCGCCCCCGGAGCCGGGCCGCCCGGGGCGGGGGCGGGGGGCCGGATTGCGCAGGAGCTCTCCCCCCGCCCCAGGCCTCCGCTCTGGCCCCCTCCTTCCCCTCCTCCTCCTCTTCCTCTTCTTCCTCCTCCTCCTCCTCCTCCTCCTCCTCCCGCCAATGCCGCTGCCTGGCCGGGCCCCCGCCTCCCCGCCTCCCCGCCTCCTCCTCCCCCTCCTCCCCCTCCTCCTCTTCCTCCTCCTCCTCCCCCTCCTCCTCTTCCTCCTCCTCCTCCTCCTCCTCCCCCTCCTCCTCCTCCTCCTCCACCACCTCCGGGCCGCGGACTCCGCTGATGCTGCTGCCGATGCTGCCGCCGCCGAGGCTGCCGGTCCAGGGACACGGGCTCGGGCTGGAGCGGGAGCGGGAGCTGGGGTTGCACCCAGGGCCCGCGCAGGAACCGGGGCTGGGTCTAACTTCTCGCGGGGCCAAGAGCCCCCCCCCCAACACACACACTACACCCCCCCCCACAGGAGCCCGCTCCCCCCCAGCGTCCGACAAAGCGCCAGGCACAGGGAGGCGGGGGCGCCCCACAGGTGCGGGGGGCTGGGCTGCAGGAGCAGGGGCGGGGGGCCGGGAGGAGGGGGCGGTGGCGACTCCCGGAGCAGCCCACCCTTCCTGTTTATTTATTTATTTAGGCAGTGAGAGGGAGAAAGAGAAGGAGGCAGAAGGGGAGGAGGTGAAAAAAGAGGGATGGGGACGAGGAGAGGGGGCCCAAGGCAGAAGAAGGGGAAGAGGGAGGGGGACTAGGGGGAGGGGGAAGGGACTAGGAGGAGGAGAGGGAGGGGGAGAGGGAGGGGGACTAGGAGGGGAGAGGGAGGGGGAAGGGACTAGGAGGAGGAGAGGGAGGGGGACTGGGGGGGAGAGGGAGGAGCATTAGACGCATGGGGAGGAAAGGGGCTGCAGGTTGCAGGGCTCTGGGAGGCCGGGGGGCGGCAGTGCAGGTGCTAGTTTCCGGGCCTCCGGGTCGCCTCTCTCTCTCTCTCTCTCTCTCTCTGTCTCTCTCTCTCTGTCTCTCTCTCTCTGTCTCTGTCTCTCTCTCTCTCTGTCTCTCTCTGTCTCTCTCTCTCTCTCTCTCTCTCTCTCTCTCTCCCTCTCTCTCTCTCTCTCCCTCTCTCCCTCTCTCCCTCTCTCTCCCTCTCTCTCCCTCTCTCTCTCTCCCCCCCCTTCTTGCTCTCTCCACTGCCCGCGCCACCGCCTCTGGGAAGCCCATCAAGCTTGGCCCAGGCAAAGAGCACCTACCCCCCCCGTCCCGCCCCCGACAGGGTCTCTCCGCGCCGCAGTCGGGCGGCAAAGAGTGTCCGGAGGCGGCCTGAGGCAGGGAGGCCTCGCAGGCCGCCCCAGCTGGGCTGGGAATGGCTGGGGACGGGGCTGTCGTTGCCTCGGTGAGTCTCTCTCCCCTGCCAACTGTTGCCCCCGGGACCGGGAGGTTTCCACTTTCGCAGCAGCTCAAAGGCTGGGCACCGCGCCCAGCGTTGGGACGAAGCCGCTTGTTTGCCCCTCCAAGCCGGGGTAAGGGGCGGGAGAAAGCCCCCACTCCCCGAAGCCTGAGTCCTGAGCATGCCCAGATCCCGAGGAAGAACCAGAGAAGAATTTCCCGAAAGAACGGGAGCAGTGGGGCACGATCCCATGGCTGAGAAGGCTCTCGGAGCCGGGGGGAGGGGGTGGGGGACGGTGGTGCACTGGCCCAGCAAGAAGTACCGCGACGCCATGGTCTGAAGATAAGCCAGTCGCCCACCTCCGGGCCGCCGCGTCCAGTTACCTCTGAGCCCCGCAGCTTGGGAATCCAGGGAACAAAATGAGGGTGTCACCACTGGCCTTCCGTGGGAAGGGCGCCCGGCCCCTGTGGAGCGCGCGGTGACCTTGGCTTGCGACCGTGAGCGAGTCGCCAGAGGCTCTGGACACTGAGGTCAGCCAGGCGAACCCCCTGCCCCTTGTCATACGCAGGTATGAACAGCGAAGGAAAACGAGAGGGAGGGAGGCTTGCACCTTTCCCAAGGTCATAGGAAGAGGCCCCCAGGACTTGAACTGGGGCGGTCTGACTCCTGACTACTGGCCCATTGTGGCCCCCCACCTTTGTCTCAGGCTCATTGGTAACCTGAGAATGAAAGGGGCTGACATTTCGCCAGAACATGTTAAGGTCCCGCTGTGCTTCAGGCACTATGCCCTGCCCCAGGGATACACATCTCCTGCCCCCAAGGAGCTTACAGGCTGGCCCAGTGACACCAGAAATCAAATCATCTCAGGCTTTCTCCCAATCAAAAGGCATCTCCTACCTGAGCAAGCATCCCTCTAGAATATCCCCAACTAGTGGTCATCCATCCTGTTTTCACTTGGTGAGAGCCGGGGATGAGGAGCTCGTGTCTAACTTAGAAGTAATCTGGCCCCAAGCCCTTATTTTATGGGTGAGGAACTAGGACCCAGAGAAGGGAAGGGCCAGGCCAGAGCAAGGACAGCCCAGATCCACTAGGCATTCCATTTGACTCCATGCAGTCACCTCCACGGTGACTCACCAGTTTGGAGAGAAAGCACAAACACCTGGCAGCCTCCAACGTCTAAGCACCTCTGCCTCCTGGAGAGGCACTGGAAAAATAGCCAGACCAAAGGCTGGGCATTGAAGCCTGACTCTACCCTTTGCTAATTGGGTGACCTTGGATGAGTTAATCCCTTCCCACGTGGAAGCCAGAGACCGTAAGACTTGGCAGGGACTCCATTTAAAGCTCTGTACAAGCTTTAAAGCCCTGTAAAAATGGACGTGGTATCCACCTGCTGATAGTAGCTGAAATTCTGTTGAATGATTGCTCTCCCCTCCCTGCTTCTTCAAGGAAAGGCTCACAAGATGATCCCACACACTTGGGTGCTAGTCCCAGGAATTGTCACTGAGTTTGCCTTTCCCCATTGTGGGGCTCCTTTCTTTATCTGTTCAAATTGGGGGGAGGGGGCTCACACAATGCACAGGGAGAGCTGGGAGGGAATGTTCATTTATTAAGTACCTATGCTTTACAAATATCTCATTTGATCATCACAACAATGGGGTGGGGAAAGCAGGTATTGAGGAGACTGAGACAGTCACCATTATGTGACTTCTCTAAGGTCACACAGCTAATGTCTAAGGCTGGATTTGAACTTAGGTCTTCCTGACTCCCAGTCCAGCACTCTATCCACTGCACCACCTGACTACCAGGTGTAACATCCTATTCATCTGTACCCAGTGATACCTGGTATAGATGGGAAGATTGAGGAGAGGACACAAGAGGTGTGGTCACCAATTTATATGGGATGTCCTTTAGAGGAGGGATGACTTACTTTGGCCCCAGGAGCAATGGGTGCAGAAGGAGGAAGAGGAAAATTCAGGCTTTCCTACAGGAAATAAAGGGAAGTAGGCAGCATCTTTGAGGGGGGTGGGGTGGGGGTGGGGGGTGCTTCCAACAGAAGTCAGATGACTCTTTGTGGGGAATGGGGCAACGGGTTAGAATTCCTTTAGCATTGAGTGGTGGTGGATGTCGAGACTTCTTCCAACTCTACACTCAATAAGAGTTCCCACCTCCCCAGAACAACTCAAAAAGTCCCTTCAACTTTGCTCAAACAGTTCAGGGGATAAATTCATTGTCCTTGTCCTCAGACTGGATAAGGATAATAACTGGGCCTATGATTTCATTGGCAAGTGTGCATAACATCCTCCTGGTGCAGCTCAGCATCTCTGCCACTGCTGACTCCTGGAGCCGACAGGGTCACTGGCATGTTAATCTACTACAGCCAAGAGAAGACGATCCTGTCCAGACTTGAACCCAGGTCTTCTGGACTCAGAGGCTAATCGTCTATCCAATATGCCATATCACTTCTTTCCATACGACTCATAACTTGGGGTCTGGGAACTTGTTTTCTTTTTTTAAAGAAATGCTAATAATTGTTTTTCAGAGTAATTGGTTGCCTTTATAATCCTATTTATTGTATACACTTAAATACTTGATTCTGAGGGGTCGGTGGGCTTTATCAGACTGCCAAACTGATGCAGATGAGAAAAAGGCCAAGAACTCTGACCTTAGACGGAAGCAAGCCAGAATCTTCCCTGATCCCCAGGCAGTACTGACCTTCCATCTGGGATTTCAGGCAGCACTAGCAGTTCCATCACCCAACCTGGCACTTATCCCAGGAATTTTGGGACCAAATTGCCTGGTCTCTCAAACCTCATCATGTAGCCATGTAGGATAATCCACTTGGGGTCAGTAAGATCTGAATTCAAATTTTGATTCAGACAATTTGCATGACCATAGACAAATCATTGAACCACTCAGACACAATTTCCTCATCCATAAAATGGGACCAATAGAACACCTACCTCCCCCTTCTGACATCCCCTATTCTAAGGTTCCTCCTAGCTCTGACATTTTCTGTTCCAGTATCTTTTCTAGCTCTTCTATTCCATAGGATTTATCAATAGAAGGGACCTATGGAGATCTCTTATCCCAAGGTCCTCACATGCACTGGCCACCCTGATAAAATGGCCTTCTTCTGACTGTCCTCCATCACACTCCACTTCTTGGTCTCTGCTCTCTACACTGTTTCACTCTCTGGGACCCCTACCTGGAATGTCCTCCCGTCCTGACTTTCAATCTTGTCTCCGGCACCACCATTCAGGTGAAGCTTTTTTCTTTGTTTGTTTTTAAACACCAATCCCCTTCCCCAATCATCTGAATTACCTGAATTTTATATACCCGTAAACATACATATTTCCCCTGCTGCAATATAAGTTCCTTCACAGCAGGAAAGGTTTTGCTTTTGTCCAGATAGCTCCAGCACCTTGGATAGTGCCTGGCACACAGCCATAGGTGCTTGATAGCTGGTCGCTGATTGATTGGTTGGTTGGCTGGTGGTATTCCTGAGGGCCTTTTCAGCTTCTGTAGTCTGTGGTCTATGATCTAGAGTCCCCAGTACACAGAGAAGGGGGGAACTTGATCTAGATCCTCAAGAATGAGATAGCATGGTGTAGTGGGCATAGTGATGAATTTGGAGTTAGAGAGACCTGGCTTCCAATTCTATCTAAGACACTGAGCAAATCACTCCACTGCCTAAGCTACAGTTTTCCCATCTGTAGAATGAGATGGTTGGTCTTCTAAGGTCTCTTCCAGTTCCAATCATATGAATAGTAGGATTTGGATTGTTTTTGTTTTGTTTTGGTTTTTTGGTTTTTTGTTTTTGTTTTTTTGGAGAGAGAAAAAAGTAGGTGGTGCCCAAGTCTCAACTAAAATCCCCTTTGTGGGGTGCTAGTGGTGCAGTGGATAGAGCACCAGCCCTGGAGTCAGGAGGAACTGAATTCAAGTCCAGTCTTGGCCCAGACATTTGATACTTACTAGCTGTGTGACCCTGGGCAAGTCACTTAATCCCACTTGCCTCGCAAAAAATAAAATAAAATAAAATCCCCTTTGTATTGGCAGACTTGCCCTGTCCTCCTTAATGCCAATGCCTTTCCTATGGTGATTATCTTCAATTTATCTTGTCTATAGATGGTTTGTATGCAGCTCTTTGCATGTTATCATCTCCATTAGATTGTGAGTTTCTTGAGAACAGAAACTTTTCCCCTTTTTGCATCCCCAGCACTGAATATGGTGCTTAATGGTAGGTGCTTAATAAATGCTTTTTGACTGACTGACTGACTGCTTAAAGGTAAGAGCAGGTATCTCTCAGTCTTTCTTGGGAAATCGGCAAATCATCTTTGCTCAAAATATAAGCACTGAAATTTGTATTTATTGGACTTAAAATAACCACTGCACTATTTTTTGTTTTGTTTTGTTTTGTTTTCTGAACCTGGCTTCCAGTAAAACAAACAAACAAACAAACAAAAAACAAATAAGTTACTGGGGGCAGCTAGGTGGCACCATAGTGCACAGAGTGCTAGGCCTGGTGTCAGGAAGATTCATCTTCATGAGTTCAAATCTGCCCTCAGACACTGATTAGCTATGTGACTCTGGACAAGTCACTTTACCATGTTTGCCTCAATTTCCTTATCTGCCAAATGAGCTAGAGAAGGAAATGGCAAAGTACTCCAGAATCTTTGCAAAAAAAAAAATTGGGTTATGAAGAGTCCAACATGACTGAAAAATGATTTAACAACAACAATGTTACCTAGTTCAGTGACCTAGCAGGTTTTACACACTCAATGTTCAAGGTAGAGGCCATATAAAAAGGAGGCAGATTTGAAATCCCACAAATGATTCGTTCTGTTCTCTGAAAGGAGAGAGGGTCACTGGGCCAGGGGAGGGAGAGGAATCTCTGAGAAGGTGTAGGGAGAGGTAAGATGGAGTTTGAGAAGTTGCTGAGGTGTGAGCCCGGTCTCAGACTCATAGACTTAAAATATCATTGACACGGCAAAGATCAACTCACTCAGCAAGAATTACCCCCCCCACAACACACCCACCAATCATCCTCTACCTCCAAGCCACTGATGATGCCTTTCTTAGACTCAGTAAAAGATCAGGCTCCTCTCTACCCTTGCGAATTCTTCCAAGTCCTACCTTAGTCTGCACACAATAGGTCCTCAATAAATGCTGAATGATGAAATAATGGACACACCCTCTGAGAACCTGAGGAGTCAGCCCAATTTTTCTCCCATATGCAAATCTTTCAAATAAGTGAGATTTTCCAGACACTCTTCCTCCAAGCCCCCTGCATACCTTCTCCAGGCTAAACAAACCTAGTTCCAATAACTGGCCCTTATATAAAATTATTTTGACTTTCCTCCTCCTCTCTTTCTTCTCTTCTTCTACCTTCTCTTCCTCTTCTTCCTCCCTCTTCTCTTCCTTTCTCAAACACCTAGTCCATCCTTGGCGAGGTCCAGATTCCTTTACCTTTCTCTTACGGTCCTCAGCAATCCACAGCCAATCAAAAAGCCCCTACCCTGTGGCAGAAATTGGACCAGGCAAAGAAAATACAAAAATAATAATGATACAGTCTCTGCCCTCCAGAAGCATATATTCCACACAGAGCAGAGAGCATCTCTGTTCCTGAGTATATCCCAAATAAATACAAGGCCATTTGGGGGTAGAAGAGGCTAAGGTATCACAGTCTAAACCTCTCTGTGATGTGGAGGATCCTGTGTTCCAACCCATCTCTTGAATATGTCCTGCACACTCTTTTCTACACCTTTGTATCCTAGATGGTCCTTAAGTTATCTCAAAACTCAAAGTCTCCAATCCTAGGAAAAATAATATGTCCACTAACAAGTCCCCCCACCAGGACCTGCTATGTTCCAGGTTCAGGAATAGAAAGACAAAAAAAAAATTTCTGCCCTCAGGAATTCCCATTCTCCTAAGGAGAAGCCACATTAGTTGGTCAGTGGAGATTTATTAAGCACCTACTGCATTTATTAAACACCTACTATGTGACAGGCACCCTGCTGAGTCCCGGAAGATGCAAAGAAAAGCAAAACAACTTGGCAGCCCAAACATTATCTCCAAAAGCTATACACAGTAAATAGAAAATGGTTGAGGGGATGGGCTCCCTGCCTTCTGGGGATGTCAGGAAAGACCCCTGGAGGAGGTGACACTTAGGATTCCAAACCAAGATCCTGGAAGCACTGATCCCACCGAGTGATAGAACACAGCTATGTGTACAGGGGAAAGAGCAGGAGATTTGGAGTCAGAACACCTAGATTCAAACCCTGACTCTTCCATCTAGTAAGATATGACCTTGGCCAAGTCCCTTTCCCTCTCTGCGTCTCACTTTCCCCATCTCAAAAGTGAGGGAGCAGGACTGACCGGCCTCTGAATTTTCATCTGGCTCTAAATCCAGTGATTCTATGAAGCTGTCATAAGAGAAGCCGTGGGGGAATAACATCCCGAGTGACCTTCATCTGAGGAAAAGGGCTAAAAAGCCACTCTCATAAAGGTTGGATTCCACCAATATTTACAAACTCATCTCCTTACAAACTGGCAAGCGAGAAGCCCAGCAGTTCCCAGGAGAAGGGAGGGAGGGAGGGAGGGAGGGAAGGAGAGAGAAAGGGAAAGGAGAGAGGGAGGGGAGGTGGCCTTCTTAGTGTGGATACAGTGTTGGGCTTTGGCAAACCCAAGCTGGCTGAAATGCCAGGGAGGCATGTCAGAACCTAAAGGTTGCTGTCACAGAATGTCCTCCCCAATCCGAACCCCCTTCATCCATCATCACTCGCTGAGGTGGGCTGCCTTATGGATCCCTTCCTTCTCCCACTGAGAGACTTCTAACTCACAGGCTGCACTTTTCATCCTAGACAGAATTCAAGACATGACAAAATCATGACTTCTCCATTTCCCCCCATACCTCAAAAAGAAAAAACAAACAACTGGGAGCTCCCATAAAGGCAGAGCCTGCTAGATAATACTGTGTCACCTCCAGCCATGAGCACAATATCCTGCTTACAATATTTCTTAATTTCATCTTGTCCAACCCCATTCAACAAACACTTATTATGCCTCTAAAATGTGCCAGGAACAATGCTATAGTGCTAAATGCTGTGGAGATTAAAAAAAGATAACCAGTCCCTGCCCTCAAAGAACTTACATTCTCATGAGGGAGAGACAGCATGGGCACCAGTGATAGAATTATAGCATCTCAGAGGGCATCAGGAGCCTCTCCCAACAAATATTCATTTAGACTTTTCTTGAAGACCCTCCCCCTACCCCCACCAATGAGGGGGACTTCATTATCTTCCAAGGCTGCTGAGTCCATTGCTAGACCTCCTTCATTGTTAGGAAATTATTTTCCTTTATTTGGAGGGAAGGATCCCACTTTATGTGAAGCATAAATCATCTTCTCTGGGGCCTCCCCCTGTTGCTCTGGGTTTTGCCCTCTGGGATCAAACAGAATGAGGCCAATAACACTGTCCACCTGAGAACCCCTTACCCACCTGAAGAAAGATTTCATTTCACCCCTGTTCTTTTCTTTTTCAGTCTAACCATCCCCAGTTCCTGCCATGGCCTCATCTTTTATCTCATCACCTCCTTCCTTTGGGCATACCCCTGCTGTCAATGGCTTTCTAAGAAGTGGCACCAGACCTTGACATGATGCTGCAGAGCCAAAGTGGTCAGTAGGGACAAGAGCAGGCCTAATCCCAGCCTGCTCTAAACATGACGTTTCTTTCTACTGAAGCAACTCAAAGATCCCTCTCTTCTACCTGTTGGTGGAGCAGCAAACCCAGCATTTTCAGCAAATCTAATCAGTGGCTTTGGAGAAAATTCTCTGTTGACTGTACGATCAGAGGTGCCAAGGAGCAGAAACTGTGTTCTATGGCACTGGGAATTACCTACGTGGGGATGAATCTCCATCAATGGAAAGGTATGATCAGAGGCAGATGACCACTTGTCAAAGATTTCTCAGACGGTGGGAGATTTCATCAGAGCTCTTAGAAAATACTATGACTCTAAGATTCCATTATTTTAAGACTCTGATACTTAATGTTAGACTATACAAGCTTATCCCACTTAACAGGAAGTTGTCTTTCCCAATCTTCCCTGCTCTGCCTCTCTATTCCCAACAACGCTATCCTCATTCAGAGCCTCATGTCTGGAGCTCTCAACCAACCTCCCCACTCCAATCCACATCACACCTGCTGATTCCCCTTTCTGTGGCACCAGATTTCTTTCCTGAGCACCACGTTCATATTGGCACTCTCATACTCCAACACTTCATTCTTAGAGAGAAACAACTCACAACTCCATCCTCTTCCTATACTTGACTTCATGATTTAGCTAAGTCCCTTCTCCTCTGTGGGCCTTAGTTTCCTCACTCATAAAACAAAGAGGTTAGATTTGAGATCCTCTAATCTCCCTTCCATCTCTGATCCTCTATGATATTTTGATTGAGTTGGAGGACAGTCGAAGAGGACATGGCATCCATCCATCTGCCACAAGGCTCTGTCCATGGTTTATGGACTCTCTGCCTCCCTCTCCTCCTCCTCACCATTTTTATCTCCCCCACCTTGACTCCCACCTTCTCATAGTGAAGAGTATTGTTGCCCGTGTGTATGAGGGGAGATGGGGGAACCTATCCCCAAGACATCTGAAAGCAGAGCTCTCAGCACAAAGGCCTCCCATTTCAGTGGGAGCTCAACTGGATTTTTCATTATTTCTATAACTAAAATTGCCCACAAGTAGAGAATGATCAATGAGTGGCCTAGAGCTATCTCAGTTGGGAATGAGCAGTCCAGAGCTATTTGCAGAAAGACTTTGGGGGTCAGGTGGGGAGGAGAGAAGGAATGAGGCACACAGACTGGGTACCTCCTTCTTCCAATTGACCCTCACTATTAGCACCACAAACAGATGTGGACATCAAACAAACTCTCCAGAGTCATTGCTGAATGGATAAGGGCCCAAATCCAAATCTATTCATTTCTACAAATGTCTATGGGGAAACAGTCTACCCACAGTGCATGGGGTCCTGGGTTGAGTAATGAGAGGGATACAAAGGGAGAATATGACTTCAATCAGCTAGAATATATTAAGCACTTAGTGTGAGCTAGAAAGTGTTATTGATGCTGGGGATGTAAAGAAAGGACAGAAGTATTTTCTGCCCTCAAAGAGTTTACGTTCTATCAGAGGAAATTATGTGTACAATACAGAGAAGTATGTACAGGCACACAAAAGAAAATGGGGGGGGGGTGGGAAAGACTGTTGCAACTGGGGAGGTGAGGACAGGCTTCAGGTACCCATATGGACATATGTGGTGCTGGTACAGAAAGAGCCCTGGTTTGGGATTCAATAGTATAAAATACCGTTACAACCAAGTGACCAATCCGCAGAGGATCCATAGAGGAGGGATCCATTGGATCCCTCCAATGTAGCCTGTCGGTAGCTTGTTTGTCCCAAGTTGTTTGTGAATTGCCTCTTCCCCTTTAGTCCTGAGCTCCTTGAGAGCAGGGACTATATTTTCCCTTCCTTTGTCTCCCCAGGCCTTAGCACAACACTCGGCACACAGTCTATGCTCATTGACTTGGATCCAGAAAGGCCCTTAGAGGACACTGAGACCAACTGGCTCAAATTCGAGATGAAGTCAGAGAAGTGACCAAGTGGAAATATTGTTGTATTGAGAATCAAGGAAGCTGGATTCCAATCCTGCTTCCGATTCCTTCTGTCTGTGTGACTGTGGGAAGTCACACTGGTGTCTTTGCTTTAGTTTCTGCATCTCTGAAAGTGAGTGATCCATGAACCACCTGCCTGAAGAAGGCTATTGTGTAGTGAATGCTCTGCCTTTCATGGACCAAGGTTCATTGTTCTACTGTCGCATTACACAAGCCCCATTGAATGGGGACCAGCCAATGGAAGGTACTCAGAGTTGCCATTCTGGTTCTGCTTGAATAGGTGGGAGTTTGGGGACCTGCTTCTGGCAATTCCTGAACCCGTGTGGAAAGTACTCTGCATTTTGGGAGGTCGTGAGAAACTCAGTGGTCCCTTGTTCAAACTTGTGTCCCAGAGATAGCAGCTCCAATTAATTAGCCTCTGGACTTTGAGTATCTCAAGTGGCAAGCAGCAAACTCTAGACTTTATATTATTGATGGGGGAAGGGGGAAGGAGAGGTACCAGCTTTCATCTTTCTCATCTCCCCACTACCGCTTCAATCGGTCAGGCTTGCACCTGAGCCCCAGTCTGCTTTTTCTGATCTATATTTTGTTTCTGAAGTAAGTGACCAAGCAGGTGTTTTAGGGTTGGGCATGTCCAAGATTGGAGGCAAACTGGGAAGCTAGAAGAACTTAAGGAATAGAGCTGGCTGATGACAAGGGAAGTTTTCTCATCACAGAAAACGACTACTGACTAGAGGATTGGCCTAAGTCATCAAATGGACTAGTTGTTGTTTGAACAGGGCCAAGTCAAGGTGAAATGTAAAATCCAGAATTCTATGTCCTGCTTTATGTTCTAATGAGGTTTAAATATCAGCCTCTGGGCAGACTGTGGTTATAAGCTTATGATTCTTGTCCTGTTAATATGTTCTGTGAATCTCTTATGATTCATAATTCTTTTGTATGTAGGATTAAATTACCTGTCCCATACCTGATTCATATTGTGTACTGGATACCTTTGCTACTCATCCCTTTGGTGGAAATCATAATTGTGAGCCAAAATTAAGTTTTCCTGAGGCACCAGGGTGGGAGATTGAAAGAGCTAAAGATCTGGATATGAAATATGAAAATAGGGACCCTGATCCCTGTTTCACCAAAGGAAGGCTCCCCAGGACTCAACCTGTTCTAAAAGCAGGTCTGGATACAGAACAGAGTGGCACAACAGTGGAAACTCAAGATCAGAATTTAACTGATGTTGCAAAAAGTCTTGGTACAGTTTTGAGCTGTAGTGCAATAAAACTGCACCAAGACTTTTTGAACACATTGTATAATACTTTATGGCACAAGGCAAAATGTGAATGTGACCTAAGAGTGCTACATTTGGTGTCGTGGACAGAGCATGGGGCCTGAAATCAGGGAGGTCTGTGTTCAAATCGAACCTCAGAGACTAAGTAGCTGGGTGAGCCTGGCCAAGTCACTTTGCTTCTTTCTGCCTCAGTTTCTTCACTTGTAAAATAAGGATAATAACAGCACCTACCTCATAGGGCATTAGGGATTAAATGAGATATTGTTCGTAAAGTGCTTAGCTCTGTGCCAGGCAGTGCTATATCAACGCTAATTCCCTTCCTTTCCCCGTACTACCTCTGAGACCCTGGAGAAGTCTCTTAACCTCCAAGCTTCAGTCTCTTCATCCATAAAATTGTTGTTTCAGTCATGGCTGACTCTTTGTGACCACATTCGGGGTTTTCTTAGCAGAGATACTGGAGTGGTTTGCCATTTTCTTTTCCAGCCATTTTACAGATGAGAAAACTGAGGCAAACAGGGTGAAGCGACTTGCCCAGGGTCACAAAGCTAGTAAATGTCTGAGGCCAGATTTGCACTCAGGAGGATGTCTTCCTGACCTCCAGGTCCAGCATTCTATGCATATGGCGCCACCTAGAAGACATCTGCAAAATAGGCATGATCAAATCTTAAAGACCTATAGCCGTGTGAATATCATTTTACTATTATTATTATCAGCAACAACAACAAAAATACTCAAAGTTTCTCTGTTTGGGGGAAAACGGTGAGGCTTTGAGGAGGGGATGACTTTGTGCTGGGTCTCGAACGTCCATAGAAAAAGGATCCATAGAAAATGGATGGGGTCATGGTATTCCACGCCGAGGAAAGAACATGAACAAAGATATGCAGTTGGGAAATGGCCAGGTCAGGCATTGCATGGCAGGGCTAAAAGGGACTTTAAGGCTTAGTCCTGTCACCTCATTCTAGAGATGGTGAAGGTAAGGTTTAGGAAAGGGAGGAATTTGCTGAAGGTCACTGTAAAAAGAGCAGAGGTCTGAACCTGTATTTTGGATTCAAGTATTGAACCACCTTTGGCTGAGCTTCCAGGAAGGCTGAAAGGGAGTGAGAGAAGACCCAAAGCTTCCAGAATCCTCCAATGACCGGACAACATCGTTGGCAGTCCTAGAGGGGCCGGGTGGCTGTGTGGGGATGGCTCAGCTCACATGATGCCATTTTGAAGGTAGATCACCTTCATCTGTGGTGACATGAGGTAATTAAGGACCTTAATAAGAGGCCCATGGATAGATAGGAGAAAGGGAAGAGTTGTCATGGAAACTGATTCCAGATGACTGGACTAAGGAGGGCAGGGGTGGAGAACATCAGCCTGAGGGAAGTCTGAGCTCTTTGCCTAGTTCAAAACTGGTCGGCAACTTTCCCTTCCTTTCATTTGTGCATTCAGGCCCTCCGCCCCTGCCCGTCACCTCCAGCTACATCACCTCCAGTGGCCACAGGACTTGAAACAGCCTGGGTTTGGCTGTCAGACTGGGAGGCCAATCAGCAAAAGAAAGGGAAGGTTTCCTCCTGTCCTGACAAGGCACTCTCATGGACTAATTACGCTCCATGGAGAGTAGCCCTGTGCTTGCTTCTAAGACCAAGAGAGGTAGAATCAAAGTGTCCTTGTTCAATGCCATGGGATGATGAGCCCCAGTCAGTCTAATGTCTATCCGTGCCAAAGGTTTTCCTGACATCAGGTGGTCATGTGCACATGTGTGTATGTGTACATGTGTGTGTGAGAGAGAGCTCTGGCTTGTTTCCATAGGTTTCCTATGTTGTCTGCACCACAGAATTTTTAAGTTTTGTCCATCACCTCATTCTCCTTACCCCCCCCACCTCCATTCCATACATATTCCTAGCCATTTCTGGAAAGGACCTTAGAACACAGAACACAACATGTAAAAGCTGGCAAGAACCTCAGAATATACAATATAGAAGATCAGGGCTGAGAGAGAATTTAGAATCTATACCATAAAACATTAGACTTGGGAGGGACCTTAACACACAGAAAAAAGAACATCGAAGCTGGAAGGAGACTTAGAACAGAGAATGTCAGAGGCAGAAGAGCCCACAGAACACAGAATACAGTGTCCAATCTGGGAGGGACATCAGAGCATCAGCATCAGCATCAGATTCGAATAGAAACAGAGGCCCCGAAACCATACACAACGATCCTTGGGGGCTGCAAACTGACTTAGTTTCAAAATGGAATGTTATCTACATGTTGTCATAGATTTATTTGTTTTGCCTCTTAAGTATTTCCCAATTACATTTTAATGTAGTTTGAGCTGCCGTCGGGGGTATTGTGGGCTATGGATTTGAACCTTTGCCCTGGAACACAGACTATTTGAGGTGCAATGGTCCTTTAGAAGTTCCTGGTCTGGCCATCTCATTTCACAGATGAGGAAACTGAGGCCAAGAGAGAAGAAAAGACTTGCCCAAGGTCACACAGCAAGAGAGGTAGCCTAAGAGGAGGACTGGAGTTGATAGATCCCAGCTGGAGGACTCTGAGGACCTCTTTTCCTTTAGGAGAAAGTCCGGTTTTGTCAGGGTGGGATACTCAGAGAGACCAGCTGACTCCCTTTCTTTGGCTGATTGTGATTCCACGGACCTTCTCCTTTGGTCTCTTCTTGCTATTTTTCTGCCAGTCCCTCATCCCCTGATTCCCAGCCCCTCCTTCATACCCCGCCCCCCGCCCCGCTCACCCTCAGAGGACCAGATGAGCTGACCCCCTCCATCTTTCCCAAATCTCCCCTGACTCACTGTGTTCCTGCCATCCTTCCCACCTCCTTTTCACCATGAAGGCCAGCCACACTCTCAGAACTGCTCTCTTTCCCTTTCTTCCATGGGGTTTACAGGCTGCTGCAGCCCAGAGGGAGGGCATAAAGGAGACAATAGATAGAACTTGAGTTTGGCAACTGAAGAGCTGGGTTCTAATCTTGACACTGTAACTTACTCTACCTCCTATAGGACCTGAGTTAGTTTGGACCACAGTTTGCGCATCTGTAAAATGGGACATTTGTTTCAGCTCTAAATTCTATCTTAAAGGTGCCATTTTCCCCCCAATTGAATATTTCTGTTGTAGTAATTTCAGGGGCACAGGGATATGTGTGTCATTTACAGGTACATCAGTAGCATGAGTAAGTAGGCTCTAACTTATATGATGCAGGGAATTAGAATGTAGAGTAACAGGAGTCATCAGAGACATATAGGAGAAAAAAATGGGCTGGTCATGTGGTCGGACTGAGGAGTAATGGATGGCCAGCTCATGTCCTTAATTGGCACAATTTCAACATCAAGGAAGAGGAGGAAAGATTGTTCAGTCTGTTGGGGGACCCCCATATCTAATTTATGGAAGGACACAGGCAAGGATTCCTCAGAATTGGCAGTCAGAGCTGACCGGTGATCTTTATTAAAGGAATGCCCATACAAATGTGTTTATGCATCATCTCATTTGAGAATCCTTAACTTCAGACAGTAATGAAACTCTGAACTCTAGAGATCAGGATGTTTCTCTTGGAGATCCTATGTGTCTCACTCAGGAGCAAACGTGTTCTGCACACAGTATTCAATGTTCCACACACAAATATTCTTTGAATAAAAATAATGGATGTTTACCCTGCTCGTTCTTTGGGTGATCTCCTTGGACCTCACTATACCCTTCAGAGAAGCATGACAGATAGAGTTACCTGCCTTTTGCTAAAGAGAAAACTGAGGCTTAGGGAGGAAGTTAATGACTTGTCCAAGGTCACAAACCTGGCAAGCATCCAACCCCCTGATCTCACTTGCCTGAAAGTTCAGTCCTCTCTCCACTCCCTGCTTCATGCTGAACAAAACCAGTTGGACATCCATTTGTAACTATGCCAATTCCAGTGAGTATGCCAAGTCACGGAAAGGGCCGTAACTGCACAAATTAGTGCCTCAGTGTCCCCAGCCTCTCCCCAGAGGTTCCTCCCTCCATGCCTGTATCTGGGCAGATACCAGTCTTTCTGAGATCAGTATGGGGATGACTGCTCTGTCCTACTGGTCTCTGCTCCCCTTGCTCCTGGCTGCTTCAGTCAGATTTCTTTCAGTTTTTCCTATTTGTCATTTTTAATGACATATTAATGGCTGGGAACAACGGAACACTGAGATCTCAGTAGAATCCCAATTGCTAATGACCAAAAGGGCAGTGGAAGTGTTTGCTGAATTGTACTGAATCCAAAAAGAGTCGTGGTCACTGTCAGCAGGCTGTAGCATATGGCTAACAAAGCAGAGATCGGGGCAGGCAGCAACCAAAAGCTCCAGGGTCTGTAACATCAGGAGAGATGAGGGCTTCCAGACTAGTGGGTGATTTCTCCATTGCCACATGGAGGCAAGGACTTGGAGTCAGGAAGACCTGAGTTCGAATTCTGGGCAAGTCAAAATTTCTAGATGACTTAGTCTCCTCGTTTTTAAAATGGAGACAGACAATAATGGCACCTTTTCTCACAGGGTTGCTGTAAGGATCAAATGAGTTAACACATGTAAAGGACTCTGCAAGCTTCAGAGCCCTACACGACTGCTAGCTTTTATTATTATTGCTGTATCTGTTGTTGTTGTTAACAGTCATCCGCAACTCTGCCATTCCCTGCTCTGAGGTCCTTAACTGTCCTCTTGGCTCAAATCGCCCACAGTCTCAGGTCTCTCCTGTCTCTGACCGTCTCTTCTCAGGTCTCTCCCAACTCTGATATTCTTATTTCTATCCTTACTTGTTCCCCAACTGTTAGCTGACCTGGCAAGTCATTCTAGTTGGTGATTTTCCAGTTGATTTCTAAAGGGTCTCTGTGGCAGTGACCCTGACTGGCGTCTCCTTCTGAAGCTCTTCCCTGCCTCATTCCTGCCTACTGATTCACCTTTCCTGGCAGCTTTGCCCCTGAAGGATTGGGATGGTAGAATAAGCTCTCATCACTATCCAAAGCAGGCCTCCCTGGCCTTCCCTCCTCTCTGATATGTTAGTACCAAGCATTAAGAGGTTCTTGGGGTAGACTTAATGCCTTTCTTTTATTCAAAGCTATGTTTGTCTTTTAAAAATGTAAATGAGGCCTGCTGTTTCTGAAGAAATCCTGGGTGTAACTGCTAGTGGCTGTTTCTGGCCTCTCCTAATTGTCTGTCCTTCACCCCAGGCATCCCTAGCACTCACACAAACTCTGCTGGGGAAGGATCTCAGGGAAGTGGGTCCTACTACATTCTTGTTCCATAAGATCAAAGGGGAGAGACAAACTCCTCCCTAGGCTGCTCACCATCCCCCGTCTGGGT
This sequence comes from Vombatus ursinus, assembly GCF_900497805.2. Lineage (NCBI taxonomy): Eukaryota > Metazoa > Chordata > Mammalia > Diprotodontia > Vombatidae > Vombatus > Vombatus ursinus. The sequence goes on along the minus strand of NW_020950172.1, from coordinate 3,628,468 downwards.
TGGGCTGCAGAAGAAACGAAGCCAGAAGCAAAGCCCCTCACCATAGTGTGCAATATTCCATTCTCATTATCCAACTTCATCTCACAAGAGATGCTCCAGCCTAAGGCAACTACTTACCATTTTCCCTGTATAATATTCCATGACAATTAAGACAGTACAGGGAAGGAGATTTCCTAGCAGTCCTGACACCACCCAAGTAGATGGCCCCAATTCCCCTCATAGGTAAGGCTGTCCCTGGCCGAGCGAAGTGAATTGAGAATGAATTGGCCACTGGCCTCCTGATAGCAAAATGTGGGAAGCTGCTCACTCAGTATGACTCATCTACCTTCTGCCCTGCCTCATTCATTATTCCTATTCTTCTCAGAGGAGCTTGTGTTGATGAAGACCTGAGCTTCCTTTGAAGTAAGCAGGGACCTGCCCTGGAATCCTGTCCTTGAACAGAGGGAGAGTCAAGATGAATAACTCTACACAAGTGTATGAACCCACTGAGTCTGCTGCACCTGGGGCTGCCTGCAGGAGGCCAACAGTTCAAACTGCAAAGTTGCTGTGCTAGGGATAGAGTCATAATGAACATTTAAAAATCACTCCTATTTCTAGAGCTGCACTAAGATTCACAAAGCATTTTCTTTATAGTGATGCTATGAGGAGGTAGTATATGTAACATATTAATTTTATGAGTAAAGAAACAGGTCCAGGGAGGGCGTCTTCCTACTATGTTATGCATGCGATGCCATGACACATGTATGGAACATGTCCATGCAATTTAAAGCAGTAGTCACTATGCACTATTGGGACCATTGATAAATATATCCTAACACACCCAGGTGGATTTTCTGGGGACAAAAATGTTTAACAAGAAGGTAGAGGAGTGATCCTTGAAAGTACCAATTTAATCACAGAAAAGGGGCCAGATAATGAGGTGTTAGACTAACTGAAAATGTAAGCCACCCCAGGTGATCTTTTTATGAGGTTCAAATTAGTTCTTTGAATGAATCAAAGGGCCAGCCTTACGATGACCTTTAAAAGTCAGTTCACTGATTCCAGGAGACAACTTTGAAAAGGGAACCAGGAAAATCAACTCAATTAGTAGAAGGAGTGTGGGCCTAGAGAAAGGTAATCTATAAAAAATAACTTAGCTATAAAAAATAGCTAAGAAAGCAGAAGCAGACAGAGGTAACCACTGCCAAAAAAAAAAAGGAGAAGAGGGCTGGAGGCTACATGGGACAAATAGGTAAGAGGTATGTGCAGACAGAAGTCATGCTGCTGAAATCAGCGGGATATAGACCTCTTAAATTCCCTTTCCCTTCATAGAGATCTTTTATGGAAGGTAGCCTAATATTTTTTTCTCCTCTGATTATGGCAGTGGGGGGCCAGGGGAAGGAGAGGAGTGAGAGTTTGTTTACCTTTCTTTGTTTTAAGTGTTTACTTTAAAAAAAAAAGTGTGTTGACCACTAGCAACTGCTGATTTGGATTGTCCTTAGAGATAATACATTTGGGGAAAGTAATTGAGGAAATATCTCCAGAGGAGAGAGAGGTAGATCTCACACTGAGGAATTTTGCCTGAAGTTCTGTCTCTGGCTGGGGACTCAAAGACAACAAAACTACGAGGAGAATTATATCTTTTGAGACTTATTTCTGAAGTAGAGAGTCACCATTAAATTGGAAAAATCCATCTGAGCAACAAATTAGTGGTAGTGGGGGGTGTTATCACCTTTATTTAGTGCACATTATTTTATGGACCAGTTCTTCTGTCCATGTCCTAAGGCCTCTCCCTCCCCTTTGCTCTTCTGTTTAAAGGTACTCCTAGTTCTGACATTCTTATCAAAGATCTTGCCCAGTTTTGACATTTTCTGTTATCAAGTCACTGCTCATTTTGACAATCTCTGTTTTAAGTTCCTTCCCAGCTCTGATAAGATCTGTTCTAAGGACCCTCCCAGCTCTGACATTTTGTGATTCTGACAAGTGGCATAATCACGTTTTGTTCATAGCAGGTTGTGAAATATATTCCCATTCAGTAGCTGACTTAATTTAAACCACACCCTTGTGAGCTTGACAGGGGAGGAATTCTTGTCCCATTTTACAGGGCAAAGTGAGGCTCCAAGGAGCAAGCTGACACCCTCAGAACAGCTTCTAAGTAGTAGAGAAAAGACTCTGCCTCACATATTCTGTTTTTAAAAACCAGTGCTGTTTTCTACATAACACTAGCCAGGCTCAGGGCAGAGGAGAAAGGGGGGGGGGGGGGAAGATGCTTCCTGTGTTCACAAAGCTGGCATTCTAGTGTGGTAATGAGTTGAAAATCACTAGTAATACATAGCAACCAAAGATCTGGACAGTCCTTAGAACACCCAGCCAAGCCTTAGGCTTTTTTCACAGCTTTTAATTACAGCCTTCCATTTAAAAAGTTTTCAGATAACCTGAGAATGGATCTGATTGATCAGTATCATTTTAGCAAATTATGTGCTTAGTCAGACAGTCATTCAGCATTTATTATGCACCTACTATGTGCTGTGTTTCAAATAATTCCTTGAAAGGTAACTTATTCAACAATCCTGGGGTGCCCTGAGAGGTCTAACAGTCCTTCCCAAAGGGTCCACTGAACATAACCAAGACCCGTTTAGCCATTTTCAGTATTCACCTCATCTAGTAAGGATGTATTGCCAGAATAAGAAATATTTAGCATCTCTTCCTTATATGTAGTTTCTTCAGGAAAAAAATGGTGCATTAAATTGGATTCCAACCTTCACTTTGAGCGCAAATCCTGCCCGGGCATCCTTTCGTGGGCACCAGGCAGTTTATTCAATGCATAGGGGACTCTTTATTTCTCTTTTTAACAGGCATGAACCTCTTGCTCTGACCCTTGGAAAAATGCACATAATAAAACCAACAGGATGCAAGGATCATTTATTTGTATCTGCAGGCCTTAGAAGCACACTAGCCCCAAAGTCCAAGAATGAGCCTGAGCCTGAGCCTGGGGTGAAAGAGGGGATGAAGGGGAGCATAAAGACACGAGGATTGCCTGTTTCTAAATATCAGGAACAATAGCTGAAGGTCAGGATGTTCAGGTTTGTTTGATTGAGAGGGAAAGGACAAGAGAAGATTGGACATCCTGCTGCTGCCCCTTGGTCCGCAGGGAATTCTACCGGGGAGTAATCAAGGCTGCTCCTCCTTAATCCAGGCAAGCCCAAGGCCCAAGTAGTGCCAATGCAGCCAAGTGTATCCCTTGATGCTTCGCCTATACCCCTTCCAAATGTAGACATGAGCTCAGCGATCCCCATCAACCCATAGCACCCTTCTACAAGAAAGAATTACTGTACAGGAGAAAAGTAGAAAGGGAAGAAAGAATAGAGGAATTGAAGATGGAACAGAGGGAGGAAAGAAGGGAGGAAGAGAAGGGGAGGGGAAGTAAGAGAGAGAGGAATGGCGCAAAAAAGGAGAGAAGGTGGGAAGAGAGGAGGGTGGAAAGAAAGAAGAGTGAGATGGAAGTAGGAATGGAGGAGGATTGAAGAAAAGGAGTGTAGAAATAAAAGAGGGAAAAGAAGAAGGAATAAAGGGAGGAAGGGAGAGGGGGGAGGGTGTTGTTAAGTGTTATTACTAGTTTTTTTCAAGGATGAATAAGCTAAAGCTTTGAGAGACCAAATTTATGCCACATAGTACAGTGGGAAGGCCATCAGATATGGGATCAGTAAACTGGGTTTGAAATTGTGTCTGTGTTACGCTAATTATCTCCAATTTATCCTGCTTTTAGCTTGTCTGTACATACTTGTTTGTTTGAAGTCTTCCCCCATTAGACTATGAGCTCCTTAAGAGCAGGGACTATCCTCTGCCTTCCTGTGCATCTTCAGCACTTGGCACAGTGCCTGGAATAGAGTAGATGCTTAATAAATGTTTGATGACTGACTGTATCCTTGGGTAAGTCATTTTGTTTACCTGGGCCTCAGTTTCCTCATCTGTAAAAGGAGGGAGCAGAAGTAGATGACTTCTGAGGTCCTCCACAGCTTTCACCCTCTGATTCTATGAGTGACTGACCCACAGTCCATAACTGTTAAGGATTTGAATTCAGGGCTTTTGACTCTAAGGCAGGAGCTCTTTTCAGTATAGCATGCTTCCCATTGTACAAATGAGGAAACTGAGGCCCAGGGAGGTAACACAGCTGGTGGATGGAAAAACTAGAACTCATACCCTTATCTTTATACTCCTGCTTTCCTACCAAACCAATCTCCTCATTCTATGTGGGTGTTGTGAGGATCAGAGACCTAATCGTGTGATTTATTCCAGTCCTGTATCTTAATGCAGACTTTTAAAAGTATGAAGTCCCGTACCAGTGAAAGGGATTACTGGATTATTTTCCACCCAGTCACCTAACATTTATTCAACAAATATTTAATGAGTTCCGACCATCTAGAGTACTGGTAACAGAAGGAACATGGTCAAAATGAATGGAGGATTTTAAAAAGGTATTCCCCTCCCACTGGTATCAAGAATTAGTGTTTTCTACTTGAGTCACATAAATCTGAGCTTGCCTGTGAGATGCAAGCTCAGAGTTCTGGGCATTACATCGAGCCTCTACTGCCTCACCGTGACTTGGGGTTGCCTCTGGACTCTCCAAGGGTATATTGGCTGAGCACAAACTCTGATCAGCCCTACCAGACTGGAAAGGCATCTAGTCTAGCCCCAGTGAGATGAACTGTTAACCATCCAAGGACCAGACTGGCTAAGAGAGGAGAGACTCATCACCAGGGCACTCATCAACAGAGGTTATCCTTTTCATTCACAGAAGGTCATCAAGACTGTCATTTGATATTTACAACCAGTGTCTCTGATAAAGGCCTTATTTCCAAACTATATAGAGAACTGAGCCAAATTTATAAGAATACAAGTCATTCCCCAATTGATAAATGGTCAAAGGATATAAATGGGCAGTTTACAGAGAAAGAAATTAAACTTATCTATTATCACATGAAAAAATACTCAAAATCACTATTAATTAGACAAACACAAATTAAAACAATTCTGAAGTACCACATCACACTTACCAGATTGGCTAACTTGACAAAACAGGACAATGATAAATGTTGGAGAGGATGGGGGAGAATTGGAACACTAATGCATTGTTGGTGGAGTTGTGAATTGATCCAACCATTTTGGAGAACAATTTGGAATTATGCTCAAAGGGCTATAAAACTGTGCATACCCTTTGATCCAGCAGCACCACTTCTAGGTATGTGTCCCAAAGAGATCATAAAAGTGGGAAAAGGACTCACATGTACAAAAATATTTATAGCAGCTCCTTTTGTGGTTGCCAAGAACCAGAAATTGAGGAGATGCTCATCCATTGAGAAATGACTGAACAAGTTGTGGTATATGAATGTGATGGAATACTATTGTTCCATAAGAAATGATGAGCAGGCAGACTTTTCTGGAAAGACTTGCATGAACTGATGCTGAGTGAAGTGAGCAGAACCAGGAAAACATTGTACACAGTAACAGCAACATGGTAGGATGACCAACTTTGATAGACTTAACTCTTCTTAAAAATACAATGATTTAAGACAACTCCAAAAGACTCATAATGGAAAATGCCATCCACATCCAGAGAAAGAACTATGGAATCTGAATGCAGATCAAAACATACGATTTTTTCTTTTTTTTTTCTTTCTTGTGTTTTCCCCCTCTTTGGTTCTAATTCTTCTTTATAACATGACTAATATGGAAATATATTTAATGATTGTACATGTATGGTCTATATCAGATTGTATACTATCTTAGGGGAGGAAGGAGGGAAACGAGGGGGAGAAAATTTAAAACTCAAAAGCTCATAAAAGTGAATGTTGAAAACTATATATATATAAAGATTTTCGATTAGGGCAGAGAGGAGTTGAGGTTAATATCACTGGAGTCTAGTCACAGAATGAGGAGGCAAATCATTGAGAATTAGAAGGGTCTTGATAGACCTGTAGTCTAATCACTGCCTAAAATAAGACTCCCCCCCAAAAAATACCCCAAACGGTTCACTTAGCCTCCGTACAACCCACTGTCTCCACGCCCGTTTTGGACAGTTCCCATCATTAGAAAGTTTTTCTTGACATCGAGCCTAATGTGCCTCTTTGTACCTCCCACCCACTGGAAAGAAGAATCACTATATGAAATTCTAACATCTTCAAAGATGGAGGTGCTCTGCTGGGCTGTTGCTTAGAGAGCTTCCTATAAAATGGGATATGGTATTATTTTGAGACACATGGCTATGAGGGGAGGTGATGAGGTCTCCAGGGGATCTACTGGATAGTCTCAGTTATATCTGAGACAGTCCCCAAGCCTGGCTCCTGAATGCCTCTTTGTAAAGAATTTTAGCTGGACCCTGAAAGGATTCATGATTTCTCTTTGTTTCCCTTCCTTATAGGCTAAGAGACCATCAGGGCTGGAAGCCTCCTGAAGCATTATCCAACCCTACCCCTCACTTCCAGGGGCCAAGAGTCTAAGTGCCTTGCTCAGAGTTACACATAGAGATGGTGCTGGAGCTGCTCTAGGACCTCCTTTTCCTGATTCTTTCATACCTTCCATCCATACACACTGTCTTTGTATATCTGTGTACCTCTGGCATTGTGCTCAGCTCAGTGCTAGTCAGTCTTGCCAAAGGGGTCATACACTTAAGAATAGCTGTGATGAAGGAGGAAGAGCAAAGAGGAAAACAGAGAAATGTCAACTCATGGGCAGTTGGTGGTGGGTGGTGGTGGGAACAGAGCAGTCATAGTATTTTAACTTGAAAGCAACTCAGGGAGATGCCAGGTGTGTAGAAATAACCTCTTTGCCTGCCTTCAGGCCTCTAGGCTCCCCTCCTTCCAGCTCCTCTTATACACATGGGCTGTCTGAGGAATTTTCCTGATTCAGAGATCAGACCCTTCCATTGCTGACCTCAATAACCTTCTTTGGCTTACCATTGGCTAAGAGAGAAAATAGCACCTCCTTAGAAGAACATTTAAGGCCTTCGTTGTCTGACTCTACCTGCCTTTCCAGGTTGATTTAATGACTTTCTTTTAGGCACCCCATATTCGTGATAAACTGAAGGTCTAACTCTTCCCCAATTGCAAGTTCATCCTGCTCTTTCCCTCCTCAATTTACTTCCTCAAGTCACCAGCTTCTCTACCACTTCACTGAAGGCGATGCTCTACCCCTCCATGTCTGTGTGGCTAAAGTCCTTTCCCTCCATCGAGTGGCAGCCAAGCCATGAAGGCTTTCCTGATACCCACAGATATGTGTGGCACCTCTGCCACACACTCCCCTGCTAGAGGTCCCAAATTCACTTTGGTCAGGTCACTTTGTATCACCTGGGTTTTTAGGCCTGTCTCATCCTCATATTGCACTGTCCATCTCTTGAGAACTATGCCGGGACCATTCTTGTTGTCCACCCCCCCCCCCGCCCGAGCCCAGGGTCTTGTACACAGTAGGTCTTAAGTAAACTTTTATGGAAATGAAAACTAAATGCTAAATAGCATCCTTCTTCACCACGTGAGCTATGCAGACCACCTAAAAACCTCACACACCATTAAGGAATAACAACCCAGGGACAAGCCAACATATTAAAACATAAAAACAACACATGGCCCTTAGAGAAATAGAATGGCTACATAGCCATTACAGCCCCCTCCCAGAGGGGACTGACTCCCCTACTGACATCTGCTGGGGCTCTGATCTTTTAATGCATCTGCCTCCCAACATTAATCAATCATCAGTTACCTGCCTCAAGCCAGGAGCTGTGTGAGACCTGCTTGCGCTGGCATTGCAGAGGGGATGGAAATATGACCCTTAGTAAAAATGGAAAATTGGTTTAAAAAACCAGGTGACTTACTGCCTGAACTAACTATCTCAACTCTGCCAGGCAGAAGGACTTAATCTCGTGTGTATGTGTGTGTGTGTGTGTGTGTGTGTGTGTATGTTCGTGCGTGTGTGTGTGTTGAACAGCACCCAAGGGTCTGCCTATCTCTTTCTTTCTTCCTGTCTCCTTCATATATTTCCCTCTCTGTCTCTCTCTTCCTCCCTCCTCTTGCATTTTCATTTCTTTTCCCATCTTCCTCCATTTTCTTTTTCTCTCTGCTTCTCTCCCTCCTTAAAAATTGCACTTAATTAAAATGTAATCGTCAAATGATAAATTCTGAGGCTCATAACTTATCGTATCTGTTTCTCCATCACTTCCAGACTTCAATGAGTCAGTCAGTCAATAAGCATTTATTAAGGCCCTTCTATGTGCCAGGTACTGTGGTAAATTCTGGAGGTACAAAAAGTCAAACGGCATTCTGCTGCTCTCAAGAAGCCAAGAAGTCAAATATAAGAGATAACATAAACACAAGTCTGTACCAAGACATTACAGACAGGATCAAATGGAGACAGTCAACGTGGAGAAGGCACCTGTATTATGGGAATCAGGGATTGTAGCTAGGACTTGAAGGATGTCAGGAAGCAGAGATGAGGAGGGAAAGAGGGGACGATGTCCAGGCGTGGGGGACAGCCAGGAAAAATGCCCAGCCTGGAGAGATGATGTGCTTGAATAACAAGAAGGAGGCCAGTGGCCCTGGGTCACAGAGGACATGAAAGGGCAGGAAGTTAGAAGACTAGAAAAGCTCCATTGTATACATATCCATGGATCTACAGAGCCATCAGAACAAATTACAGTCCATTTTGTGCCTTTTCATCCAGGTCAATTCTTGTCTATATTTTCCCATAGATTCTTTCTCACATTTCTTCTTCCTCCTTCCTGCTCTCTCTTTTTCTCCCCCTATTCCTCCAAGCTCTAAATCTAAAATCCCAAGAATAACTTAGTTGAAATCCATAGATGTTAGACACTTTAACCCAGATCTTTTGCCTCTGAGAAGAGACTTATTTTCAGTATTCCAGCTGCCTTTCTATTTTACACATGAGGAAACTGAGTCCCAGTTTCCTCTTTCTCTCTTTTTCCATCTTCTCTTTTCTTTCTCTCTATCTTTTCCCTTCCCTTTTTCTCTATCTCTCCCTGTCTCTTTTTCTGTCTCTGGGTCTCTATCTCTCTCTCACTTTTCCTCTCTGTGTGTTTGTCTCTGTCTATATCTTTCTGTGTGCCTCTGTCTCTCTATGTGTGTCTTTCTCTGTCTCTCTTACCACTTCGCTCATCCTCTTCCCCTTCTTTTTTTTTTCAGGCAGGACACCAGATTAAGGGATTTGAATATAACCCACAAGATAAGTTGATCTTGAAACTCTACAGTCACCAAAGTTGGCACTGACATTTCCATCCAGAAATGGGAAGGGAGAGGGGATGAAGGGACCAGCCACAAACAGGAACTTCTCAGTTGGGGTTGGATGAGATGACCTCTGAGGTCCCTTACAGCTCTGCCACCCTATGTCTTCTTGGAAAAAAAAACAATTAAAAGCAATTTGTCTTGTTTTTTTTTTCTAAAATAAAAATAGCCATAGGCAATTATGATCTTGAGCCTTAAATATTATTATTCATAAAATGAAATGTATCATTTATTTTACACACACACACACACACCAGACATCACTGCAGAAGCAACCTTTCCAGACTTTTATGCTTTGAAAGTATGCAAGCCCTTCAAGGGCTGGGATAAGCCTTTTGGGTTTTTCGACCTTTTGATCCCCAATGCCTATCATAGTGCCAGCCACAAAGCAGGTGATTAATATATATTTGCTGTCTGGTTGAATCTGAGAACCTCTCTGGAACTCCTCTATTTCTGACTTACTTCAACATTTTGAGCCTGTGATTGGATGGAAGGAATTTCCCTCCATATAGGCAAATCCCCACTTCTCTGGGCCTTCCCAGGCTGACTTTGTGAACACTCTCGTGACCAGCCAGGCTTAGGTCTGGCTTGGGTTCTTGCCAATGCCATCTCTGGGCCACTATCTCTCAGCATGTTGGAAGTGAGGTACAGGGCTCTTCCCCCCTCTCATCCAAGTTTTCACAGTGCACACAATCAGCTACCACTGGAAGGTAGTGATGAATGGGCTACAGAGCATTGCCCGAGGGTTGAGACTAGAGATGAGATTATAGGAAGGGCTAGGTGGTCGGTTGATGTAGACAGTCTGGCTTAGCATCCTTCCTGGGGGGCCATAGCAGTGAGGGTTTCCCATCACCCACCATGAAATGAGTGGAATTGTCGCCCCTGACCCTCCTCCTATGAGACAGGAGGAGACTGTTCACTGCTATGAGAAAATCACGTGCCCTTATGGGCCAGCATGTTCTTTGTCTTCCTGTATGCTGAAGAGCAGGGACTTTGGCACTTTATGCTTGGAATCTGCATCATTTAAAGGCAGTCAGCTGGAAAATAGAGCAACAGTTTCCTTTCAGCAAACCTTTATTGAGAACCTATTGTGTGCAGGGTGTTGAGCTGGGTGAGAGGCTACAGCATAAGCCTGCTCAGCAGAAACACACAGTTCAACGGGAATGAAGGGAAGGCCTCAAAGAATGAGCTTCACAGAGGATGCGAAAGGGCAGGAAGTTGGAATTGGCCTCCATCCCTTACTGGCCCTGTTATCTTGGACAAATCATTCTGCCTCTCTGGACAATCATGCAATGGCCTTGCGATATGAAGGAGCTGAACCAGATGATGTCTAAGCTCCCTTCCAGCAAGAGGTCTAGGATTCTGCATGCACAAATAACTGGATTAGATTTGAGTGTTATGCACCATGGAAGTCATGCTAGCTCTGGGAATCCCATTTCCATCAATGTAGTTAACAACATTAAGCACCTTCCATTGTGGAAAGCATACTGGATTGGGAGTCAGATGTGTTTTCAATTCCGTACTCTGCCATATTTTACTAGCTATCTGCCATAAGGAGCTTCATACAATAGTGGAAAGAGGCCTGGATTTGGTGTCAGAGCAACTGGGCTTGAATCTTGGCTCTTCCCCTTAACTATCGGGTGACCTTTCCCACTCTGAGCCTCAGTTTCCTTATCTTTAAAATGAGGATAATAAAATTTGCCAGGAGGAATCTGCTTTGTAAACATGGACATACTGTTTAGAGATTAGATTTTACTATTTATCTATGCAAGACAGTTTGGTGTACAGGACAGAGACATGGTCATGGTCACCCTGTGGGTACTTGATCAATGCTTGTTGATTGAATGCTTGCTTCCATGCTGACCTTTTCACAAGGCTGCTGTCACTTCTTGATGTCTACCCTTCAAAAGTGTTAGGGTTTAGTCGGGAGAGACCATATGGGTAGAAACAAACAAACAAACAAAAAACAACAAGTCATTGTTTGCCTAAAGCAGGGGGGTCTTAACTTGAGGCCTGTCAACTTGGTTTTTGTTTTTGTTTTTGTTTCTGTTTTTGTTTTTAATCAATAACTGTGTTTCATTGTAATTATTTTCCTTTGTAATTCTAGTTATTTTATGCATTTAACAACAACATTATTCTGAGAAGGGGTCTGTAGGCTTCAGCAAACTGCCAAAAAGGTCCATGGCACAAATGAAAATAAGAACTCCTGTCCTGAAGGATCTCCTTGTGTAAAGAAGCTATTGATTAAACACACATGGGTTTCAAAGCCCTGAGACACTGACTGTTAAGATGAAAATTAAAACATGACAAGTCAGTTTTAGAACAGACACATTTCCAACCCAAGATTTCTTCCTCTGAGTTATCAAATGGGAGGGAAGAAATGAAGAGGGGAATGAAGGAAGGAAGAAAAGGAGGGAGGGAGAGAAGAAAGACGGAAGGAAGGCAGGAAGGAAGACAGGAAGGAAGGAAGGAAGGAAGGCAGGAAGGAAGGAAGGGAGAAAGGAAGAAAGAAAGAAAGAAAGAAAGAAAGAAAGAAAGAAAGAAAGAAAGAAAGAAAGAAAGAAAGAAAGAAAGAAAGAAAGAAAGGAAGGAAGGAAGGAAGGAAGAAAGAAAGGAAGGAAGGAAGGAAGGAAGAAAGGAAGAAAGAAGAGCCAGCCAAAGAAAACCAGAAAGAGTGACAGTGTGTTGCAAAGGAGTGGGGACTGATCTGTGACTCATAACAAACAGATCACAAGCCTGTTTTAAAATGCTGTAGCAATATACAACACTATCTCAATAATGTTTAACTCATTCACCACCTGAGATTTTCCAGTCCCTTCCTTGTTCCCAACGAGGTGGTGTTGAGCCTTCTACTGGAGATGAGCAAGCAAGGACTTGGGGACTGCAATGGCACCTGCCCCTCATTCCCTGCCACTAGCTTCCCAAAATGTGTTTCTCTGTCTTGGCTAGGGAAAGGGTTGGTCCAACATAATATTTCAAATCAACTCTACTCATTTCACCAAAAACTTACTAAGATACTGCTGTCTGCCAAGCCCCAGCTGGGGAAACTTGAGAATGGAGATGACAGGGTCATAGACTGAGAGCTTCAGAGGACCTTAGGGATCATATGATCAAGGATTTATAGCTAGAACAGACCTCTCTGGTCTACAGATTTTTTTACATTTTACAGATGAGGAAACTGAAACCTATAGATCACATCATAAAGCCATCTCCTTTCACAGATGAATAAGCAGAGATCTAGGGAGGGAAAGAAGGGAAGGAACTTGTCCAAGGTCACAGAGGTCATAAATGACAGACAGAACAGGGATTCCAAAGCAGACTTTATAATGCCAAACCCTGAGCTCTTTGCACTAAACCACAGAATAGTCTCTGTCCTCACCGAGTTCAATGTGAAAAGAGGACAAGTCATCTTGAATATACAATAAACATCACAGGGTAAGTGTCCCCAAGATGGGAAAACAGCTCTGGGAGACATGGGAGGGGGATGGGCCGTTACTTATAGGGAGTCAGGGAAGGCTTCCTAGAGGAGGGGGCATTCAAGGTGGGCTTTCAAAAGTCAGTTAACATAACAGAAAATAGCCTGAATAAAGGGGCAGAGGCTACAGGGTGCAGGGTGACTTTGGAGAAGTAGAGAAGGATCAAATTTGACTGGTGTTGAATAGAATGATCTTCCAGAAGGAGAGTTAGGACAGCCTCAGATTGTAAAGGGCTTTGGATGTCAGTCAGAAGACTGTGAACTGGACTTTGAAACCAATAGACCAGCACAGGGAGGTTTTGTTTTTGTTTTTTAACAGAGAAATGAGATGACTAGATGTGTAGAGGACCAATAGAAAATGGAATTGAGACAGTTCCTGGAAATCCAACTTCTCCATTTCTACAGATGAAGAAAAAGGCCAATAATGAATCTTCAATGTGTCCTGAGTCACGCTGGTATCTATAGATATCAGCTTAGAGCGTTAAAAGACGAACTCCTGTCTGGCATGCAGACACTCACTCTCCGACCTAACCAGAGGAGACCTCCTACTCCCTTAACCTGCTTCCCCTCTCAGATCCATCAGCACCTGATTTTGCAGCCACAGAATTCTGCCACACTCCACACAGTGAGATGACCAGTGGCTGAGCCCCCACTAGTACCCAAAGCAAGACTCTTCATCCATGGCCTTTCCCATGGTTTTGGAGACTTTGTCTTTATCCTCTAAACTTCTCATAACTATTCCTATCACCCTGAGTCTTTGCAAGTCTTCCTGAGTCTTCCCTAGTGCTACCAAGATGCCACTATTTTACATGCTTGCATATCTTCTCTGACTTTTTCAGTTACATTCTATTCTTCCTCAATTAACATTTGTTTTTCCTCTAATGTCATGAGTGTGAGTCTTGGGAGATAACCTCAATCAAATTGTAAGTTCCTTGGGGGAAGGAGCCAAGTCTTGTCTTTCCTTCTGGATGCCTATCCCTGCCTATCACAGGGCTGAACACACATTACATGCTTTGGTCTCCTATTCATCCTTTCTGATCCAATTCAAAGGTCATCTACTCCTAGCAGCCTTCCTTGATCTAGAGGCCCTATTCACTAACAAATTTTGATTTTCCTACCCTAGATCATGACTTTATAGCAAGAAGAGACTTAAAAGCTCAGCTGTCCTGAATGTCTCCAATGCTCTGACTCTGTATTAGCACTAGGTGGGGATGGAACCCATCCCTTTACTGAACTAGAACTTCCATGAGGGCAGAGATTCTATTCTAGCCAATTTCCATAGTGACCATAATAGCTAGTATGATGTGTTTCACATACTAGGTGCTTGACAAATAAACATTGAATAAAGTTTAATTGGTACATTAGATGAAATCTAGACCTACCTGTCCACTTTCAGCCACTCCCACAAGGCTAAAAGGGACAGACAGGTCTTATCTTCGTTGCTAGATCAATAAATATGTTCATGGAGGAAAAAATAATAACAAAATTCATCTGGAAGAACAAAAGGCCCAGAATAGGGGATTAATAAAAAGAAATGTAAGAGAAGGTGGCCTAGCTGTACCGGATCTAAAATAGTATCATAAAGCAGCAATCATCAAAACTGCTTGGTACTGGCTAAGAAATAGAGTAGTGGATCAATGGAATAGGTTAGGTACGCAAGACACAGTAGTCAATGACTGTAGCAATCTCCTTTTTGATAAACCCACAGACTCTAGCATCTAAGATACAAACTCACTATTTGATGAAAACTGCTGGGAAAACTGGAAAAGTGTATGGCAGAAGCTAGGCAAAGACCAACATCTTACACCCTATACCAAGATAAAGTCAAAATGGGTACACAATTTAGATATAAAGGGTGATATCATAAACAAATTAGGAGAGCAAGGAATAGTTTACCTGTCAGATTTGTGGAGAACAGAAGAATTGAAGACCAAACAAGAGACAGAGAACATTATGAAATGCACAATGGATAATTTTGATTACATTAAATTTAAAAAAAAGATTTTTGCACAAACAAAGCCAATGCAACCAAGATGATAAGGGAAGCAGAAATCTGGGAAACAATTTTTACTGCCAGTGTCTCTGATAAAGGCCTCATTTCCAAAATGTATAGAGAAATGAGTCAAATTTATAAGAATACAAGTCATTCCCCAATTGATAAATGGTCAAAGGACATGAGCAAGCAGTTTTCAGAGGAAGAAATTAAAGCTATCTATAGTCATATGAAAAAATGCCCTAAATCACTGTTGATTAGAGAAATGGAAATCAAAACTACTCTGAGGTACCACATTACACCTGTGAGATTGGGTGATATGCCAAAAAAGGAAAATGATAAATGTTGGAGAAGATGTAAGAAAATTGGAACACTAATGCATTGTTGGTAGAGTTGCAAAATGATCTAACCATTCTGGAGAGTAATTTGGAACTATACGCAAAGGGCTATAAAAATGTGCATACCCTTTGACCCAAAAATAGCATTTCTAGGGCTGTATCCCAAAGAGATCAAAGAAAAGGGAAAAGGACTCACATGTACAAAAATATTTATAACAGCTCCTGTTGTGGTGGCCAAGACCTGGAAATTGAGGAGATGCCCATCCATTGGGAAATGGCTGAACAAGTTGTGGCATATGAATGTGATGGAATACTATTGTTCCATAAGAAATGATGAGCAGGCAGACTTCAGAAAAACATGGAAAGACTTGAATGAACTAATGCTGAGTGAAGTGAGCAGAACCAGGAGAAAGTAGTACACAGTAATAGCATCATGGTATGATGACCAACTTTGATAGATTTGGCTCTTCTCAGCAATGCAATGATCTAAGATAATTTCAAAAGATTCATGATGGAAAATGCTATCCACATCCAGAGAAAGAACTGTGGAGTCCGAATGCAGATTGAAGCATACTATTTTTCTTTTTTGTTTTGTTTTTTTTTCATCCTCATGGTTTTTCCCTTTGGTTCTAATTCTTTTTTACAATATGACTAATGTGGAAGTATGTTTAATATGATCATACATGTATGGTCTATATCAGATTGCACACCATCTTGGGGAAAGGGGAGGGGAAGGAGGGGGAGAAAATTTAAAACTCAAAATCTTGTAAAGGTGAATGTTGAAAACTAAAAATAAATACTAAAAATATATATGTTCATGATTGATTAATTCTATGAAAAGCTTACACAATGTCTTTAAGTGCATGACTAGACTAGTTAGATACTCTGTAAGGTCTCTCCCAACTCTGATATTATCTGATCTAAGATCTCTTCCAGATCTGAAAGAAATTCTCTGTTCTAAGCTGTCTCCCAGATCTGCCATTCCCTGTTCTCTACTACAATCTACGCCCAGACCCTGCTCTGACCTTCTCTGTTTCTAGGCTTTCCCGAAATAGTATGACTGGGCTTCCTTCTGAAAAACATTTATGTTACTTTCCCACATCCATTTGGCCACTCTCCATTTTCTTATTCCAGACCCCCAGCACTACAGATGAAGTCCTGATTACTGAACAAGATGATACATGAACTAAATCAGCTCTTGTCTCTGGAAGGCCACATTAGTATTCCATATCCTGTGTCGACAGCAATGTCAACAGAGCACAATTATCAAATATCCCTCCTAATATGAAGTTGCAGACACATTTTATTAAAGATTAAATCATTCATGCCCTCGGTTCAACAGCAAAAGGAAGACTTGTCATTTTTCCATGCACAGAGGCACCTTCTTTCACAGCACAGTCGTGTTCCTGGAAAAAAATGCATGTTAATCAAATTCTTGTAAAATATATTCAAATGAAGAAGAGAGGCAATGTGATCTTTAGTAGAAAGAGAATCGGGTAGGGAGTTTGATGGCATGGATTCCAGTTTAGGCTCTGTCATTGGATCACTTGCATTTGATGTTGGCTGCCCTTCTCTGAATTCATTTTAGTCGCTGCAATGAGAGGGGCTGGACTGGATGTCCTCTAAATTTCCCTCCAGTTCTGATACTCTGTGGTCTACTTTTCTGATGGAAGAAGTCTGATTAGTCAGTCTTCATAAGGCACAGAATTGGTGCCCCAATTTGGCTAAGTACATATTTTATATGTTGAATTTGCTTAAAGTGAGGCATACCAGCAGACTAGAGGATACCATATACACCAGTGACTGAATATATTTCCAAGGCCTGTAAGCTTGATCGTAACCATCTTTTCTTTGAGGTCCTCTACAAAGCTTTGCAGTTCAATGTAAACTGACTCTCTCTCTCTCTGTCTGTCTCTCTCTCTCTCTCTCTGTCTCTGTCTCTCTCTGTCTCTCTGTCTCTCTGTCTCTCTCTCTCTCTCTCAGCAAGTAGGTATTCTGAAGCAGGGTGAATGTCCTGTAAATAGAAGTAATGAGTGGTTAGTGCCTCAGTCCTGTATGCAGAGCCTTGGTCTCTCTCCATGACCTAGCTAGAAGGTGGAGGGTGGTAGAAGAATTGTATCTGAAAGGAGCTGAATGAAGATCCCATCCCATCTGTCTCTGGTCAACAGGAAAAAGATGGCAAGTCTTGATAGATGGCCAAAGCTCGAGGTTTACTAAGGCTTTTTCTCCACACTCTATGCTGATCCTATGCTGTAGTCCAAAATTGATCTGAACAGTTGGCTCACACCGTAGTTTTTAGGATTTTCCTTGTGAACTGCCTAGATTATTGGAAAGGACCTGGTGCGCAGGCTGGCTTTGAAACCTCAGACAGTCAGTCTTCTGGCATTATCTTTACCCCTCCTGACTGGAAACTGTTGGACAGGTTCTTTATCTGCCAAGGAAGATTCATAGAATTAAAAAAAACCAAGAGTGAAGCAAGTTTGGACATCATCTAGCCCAACTTTCTCAAGTTATAAAAAACAAAACTGAGGGGATATGAGGAGGGTGTATGACGTTCAAGGCCACTTGCTAAGTTAGATGGCAACATATTTCAAACTAATCTTCTCACCAAATCCTAGAGATAGGGACTACACCTCTGGTGTCACTGCCGTAGGCAACTCTAGGATGAGAAAACTCCCTCTATGGATGCAGGTCGGTACCTTGTTTGCAATATAGAGTCTTAGAGAACTTCTATAGCACTGAGAAGCTATGCCATTTGCCCAGGGTCACTCAGATAATGTGAGCCAGAGGTGAGACTTGAACCCAGATCTTCTTGAATGTAAAGCCATCTTTCTACCTGTTACACCACACTGCCTCTCTACAGTCATAGACTCGTAGAATGTCAGGCCTGAAAGGGATCTTTCAGTCAATCAACAAGCAATTGTTAAGTGCCTCCAATGGGCCAGGAACTGTCCTAAGTGCAGCAGAACAGTGGTAAAAGTGAAAAAGAAAGTTACAGCTATAAGGAGGCGGGGAATTATCATCTAGTTGTAGTGGAAGGCTTTTTAACCTTGGCTCCATGGATCTCCTATTAGACCTCAGGAGTGTGTGAATTTGGTTGGGAATAAATGTATTTTCATTAATGAAGCAGCTGCTTGGCACAATGGGTATAGTGTTGGACTCAGAGTCAGTGAGGCCTGGGTTCAAAATTCTGACTTAGAGACCAGATAACTGTGGGATCCTGAGCAAATCCCTTGACTTCTCTATCTCCAGTTCTTCAGCAGCAAAATGGGAAGAACAGTAGCATGTCCCGTCCAGGGTTGTTGTAAGAATTAAGTGAGATAACATCCACTAAGTGCTTTGCAGGCAGTAAAGTGCCATATAAATGCTAGCTAATGTCATTACTAAAAATCTATCTGAAATTTAGCAATTCTATTATTTAAAATATGATTCTGAGAAGGGTGGCAACCATAGGCTTCTCCAGGATGCCCAAGGATTCTATGACACACAAAAAGATCAAGAACCACTGAATTCTAGCCCAACTCCACATTTTTGACAGGGAAACTGAAACCCAGAAAGGGGCATCATCACAGTTCCTGACTGATGAAACTCACAAATAAAAATGACCACAGCGAGAATTGAACTTCCAATGAAGCAGGAGAGGTTTGTGTGACAGAAGAAAGAACACTCAGGAAGGGAGGGGTGTTGATGGCCACAGAAGAAGGCAAAGAGGCCTTCTTTCCCTACAATAATCTCTCTGGATTTATTTGTTTGAAGCAGGAGATTGAACCAGACGATTCTTTAGGTCCTTAGGAATCTTATCATCACATGATTTCACAGCTTCCAAAATGTTAAGACCTTGCCTCAAGAGAAACTTGCCTGGTAATCAAGGTCATCTAAAAGTTGAAACTGATTGGATTCTCCTACCTTCTTTCTTACTGCTCCTTAATATGCTTCTTTTCCCAAGGCACACTGGGCTATATGCGATCCCCAGGAATCTCCTTGAAAACCTCTGACTGGGCCATTCCTTTGTGTAGATACATCCTCACCCTCCTCATTGCAATCCCCCCCACCCAACAAGGCTTAGCCCCACTGATGCCAGGAAACTCTTCTTGACCACCATAACCTATGGCAACCTCTCTCTCCAGTGAACCCTGGAAGCAGTGAAGGGCTGGGCTGATGCTATTAAATGGCTGGTGTCTTTCTCTTTCCCAGCCAGGATTCTCCCCACTGTTAATGTTGCTTGGTCCCACCACTTGATCTTCATACCGTTGTCTATCCTGGGACCTGGACTCATGGAAAAGAAGGAAGAAGAACTGAAAGACAGCCTTCCCTGTAAGGTGGGCTTTCCATTGTCCTCTGGATCTCTTAGCTGCCATGAAAGCAAATCTCTGCAGGCTGGAAGATAGGGAGAGGGAATGAGATCCCAGAGGGTGCCTTGGACCTCAGGACTCTCAGATCAGCCACAGAGACCTTCAAGGACAAGACGCACCACCCTTGGAGAACATGAATTCTCTGTGTGTGCCATTCCAAAGCCCAGCTGTGATACTTGACCCAGCTCTCCAGCCCAGCATACAGCCATGGACAAAACAAGGCTGAACTGCCTTGACAGATTGACCCTAACTGTTACTGGAATGCTGAGGACCACTTATGTACTAATGGGGGCCGTCTCCAGTCATTCTGATCTATATCTTGCCACTGGATCCAGATGGCTCTGGAGGAGAAAGTGAGACTGGTGACCTTGAATAGCCCTCCCTCACTGAAATTCAAATCACTTGCAAGTCATGGCATCGTCTTTCTGATGTCATGGTCCTGTTCGGGAATGAACGACAAACAACACCAACATGTGTACTAATAAAATAACAATAGCCACAATAGATAGTATTTTAAAGTTTTGAAAAAGTGGTTACATTTGCTCCCATTTGTTCTCCCAACAATCCTGGGAGGGAGGTGCTACTATTATTCCCACTTTATAAAGGAGAACATGGAGGCTGAAAGAGGGACAGTAATTTTCCCAGGGTCACATAGCTAGGTCATGTCTGAGCCAGAATTTGAACTTACATCTTCCTAACTCCAAGGCCAACACTGTCCAGTAGGCCACTTAGCTCTCTGACATGGATCTGGTGTTGACCTGGGTCTGAGGGATGGTCCATGGCCAGCCCAGCCTCAGTTTTATTCATCTTCAGCCTATTTCCTGGTGGTCTGCAGCATCCTTAGTGATTGCTCATTAAATGATTAACTCAAAGCTCAAACTAGGATGGGATATGGGAGGGTATCAGGTCCAGCCCATACTGGAGAACAAATCCCCTTTAAATACTCTCCAACAAATGCTAATCTTGTGTCTGTCAGGGATGGAAAGGGTGCCACCCACTGAAGCAAGCAACTATGACTTTGGACACTTGTAACTGATGGGAAGTTTTTTTTTTCCTTGAGTGGAGCTGAAGCCTGACACTGAATATACTCCCCACAGCTTTATTCTCCTCTCTGAGGTCAAGTAGAGCCCAAGTGGCACTTCTTATAGGGACTTAGGCCAAATAACGAAGGACACAGTGACTTCTCTGCAGCCTTCTTTGTGTCCACTTCTTTGGGAGGGGACAAAAAAAGAAAACCTTCCTAACAAACGACACTGTCCAAATGAGTAATTTATTGTCTTGCTAGTTAATGAGTTCCTCATCACTAAAGGTCATCTGACCTAATAAAACAAAAACAAGTGGAAGCAATCCCTTGATCTATGCAAAAAAAAAATAAGTTTTGGTGGACTGACCAGATTTTAGGATAGATCTTCAAAATATTGGTAATCCTTAGATCTAACAGGTTTACAGGAAGAGACTGGGTCACTGTTTTAAGACATATTGTAGAAAGGATTCTGGTTCAGGTAGGATTTGGACTCATGTACCCTCCAACTCTGAGAGACAGGGTCTCAGGTCTCAGAACAAGCATTTTTTCAATACATTTTTATTTCATTATCTATTTCCTAATTACATGTAAACGTTTTTAACAGAGTGAAGTGAGTTTTTTTCACTACATTTTATTTCTTTTGTTAAACATTTCCCAATTACACCTGAAAAAAATTTAGCATTCATTTAAAAAAAAGTCCCAAATTCTTCTCCCCCTCCTTGAGGAGGTAAGCAATTTCAAATTGATTATACATGTGAAGTCATGCAAAATATATTTCCATTTTAGCCATGTTGCAAAAGAAAAGACAGAGAAAAAAATTGAAACAAGAAAAACAAAGGAAGTTCTAAAAAAGTACACCTTAATCTGCATTCAGAGCTCATTAGCTTTCTTTACGGAGCTGGACAGCACTGTTTTATCAAGCATCCTTTGGAATTGTCTTGAGTCAGTCTGGATCAGAGTAGCCAAATCTTTTACAGTTGATCGTTTTTCCAGTACTGCTATCACTGTGTACGGTGTTCTGGCTCCTGCTCACTTCATTCTGCATCAACTCATATGTTTTTTTCTGAAACCATCCTGCTCAACATTCCTTGTAGTACAATAATATTCCATCACAATCATATACCACAACTTGCTCAGACATTCCCCAATGGATGGGCATTCTTTTGATTTCCAATTCTTTGAGACCACCAAAAGAGATGTTATAAATATTTTTGTACAAATGGGTCCTTTTTCCTTTTCTTTGATCTCCTCGGGATATATACTTTGTAATGGTATTGTGATTCAAAGAATATGCACAGTTTATAACCCTTTGGATGTAGTTGTTCTCTAGAATGGTTAAACCAGTTCATCTCCACCAACAATGCATGAGTGTCTCAATTTTTCTACATCCCCTCCATCATTTGTCCTTTCTCTTTTCTGTCAAGTTAGCCAATCTGATAGGTGTGAGGTGTGATACCTCTGAATTGTTTTAATTTGCATTTCTTTAAGCAGTAGTGATTTAGAGCATTTTTTTATATGACTATTGATAGCTTTGATCTCTTCTTCTGGAAACTGCCCGGAATGAGCATTTATTAAATGACTATTTGCCAGATTTTGTACTGAGTTTTTCAAATACTGTCTTGTTTGACCCTACAAGAAACCTGTGAGATAGATGCTATGATCCCCATTTGACAATTGATGATATTGGGCAGACAGAGGTGAAATGACTTGAACAGGGTGACACAGTTAGTGTCTGAAGTTGGATTGGAATTCAGTTCTTCCTGACTCCAACCCCACTCTCTATGCGCTGAGCCACCAATTTGCCTCAGTAAAATTCAAGAAGTGAACCTTGTCTAAGGACACACAATTCATTGGTGTCACAGAAAGGATTAGAACCCACATCTCTTGACTTCCTGTCCAAAGTTCACAGCTAATAGAGAGATCTTAAAAAGTTAGTCATGAGACTGACCTTGAAGAATCCTCCAGGGGACTGTTGGAGTATTTAATATTCATGACCTAGAGACTGCATGTCCCTTTACTACACACTGCTTCCTATCCAAACCAAGATGCCAAAGGTGTTGGTCTAAAGTTCTACTGCCGTTCTCACTCTCCCATCCAAAGACCTGCACCCCCTCTAAGAAAATATCCTCCCCTCTCCAAAAAATAACCTATCAATAACAAAATTATAAAACTGGAATCAAGTGGAGAGAAAGTGTTCCCCTGATGAATGATTTAAATAAACCTATTAATTATCTGAGGCTTACCGTGCCTGTGTGTGGCAGTGGCAGCCTCTAAATAATGTAGGTTTGGAAGCCTCAGCATCTATTACATTTAATTACTTTTCCCCTGTGGCGTTCATGATAAAGACATGGCAATAAACAAGCCCAGGTCCCCCCTAAACCCATATTCCAAAGGTGACTCTCAGCGCCAAGCCGGGGAAGGAGCCTGAGCCCCTACTGCCTGGGAGTGATTCAGCATGGTTTCCACTGAGCAAGGAAGGTGGAAGGGCAGGTCTGGCAGGGAAAGGTGAGGGGTCAGAGAGATGATGGGACTTAGCTTCGGACAATGGCACCTTCGGAAGCTGGCATCACAACTGAGAGCTTCATCAAAATATCTTTTTTTCCTCTCTGATAACCTTCATTCCAAGGGATGTCTCTGAAGGGCAGCTGGGTTCCTTGGCTCTACTCATGTGTTTCTCAGGGGCACTGTCCCTCTTCTTGGAATTTCACAAGTCTTTCACCAGATGTTTATATTTATATTTCTTCTTTAATGAGCAAATGTATGAAATCAATTAAAGAGCTAACCAACTTCTTTGTTCTCCTTTCATTATTCCTTTCAGTCAAACATAAACCCCAGAAAGCCCTGCCCCCCCAAACTGCAAAAAGCATATATTCCTCCATCACCTTCCAAAGGAACACAAACTCTTCAGCCTTTATTGCGTCCCAGCTTATGTCCCATCACTCCAGGTTAACCTTCCCCATGCCCTTACCTCCCAAACTGGACTATTTAGCCTCCATAGGCATGCCCTGCACTCTCCCACACAAAGATCTCCCTATTCCCCACCCTCCTCAGTTTTTAGCCTCCCCCCTAATATTCCTTCAATTGGGTTTTATATTTTCTCCTTATAGATCTTATATCTAGTTATCTATGTATATGTCATAACTTCACTGACAGAGTGTGAGGTTTCTGAGGCCAGAGACTCTCACTTTTGTCTCCATATTTTGTCCTGGTCAATAGTAGATGCCTAACCAGCACTTGTTACCTTGCAGTGAATCCTGCCTCTGTCAGTTACTCTGTGGTCTTGGGCAAATCTGTTTCCATCTCTGAGCCTCAGTTTTCTTAGCTACAAAATGAAAGTGTTAGACTAGATGATTTCTTGGGTCTCTTCTACCTATAAATTGATCAATTCTATAATTAGTGATTCTGGCACTTATAACCTACCTGATGTAGGGCAAGTTGCTACCATCTCTGGGCTTGTTTCTTCATCTTAAAATGAGTGGTGTGGAGGAGAGGGATGGCTCATGTTGATGTAGAATACCACAAATTAACATTATCTATGTTGTGTCATATGTTTAGTTATTTTTGTTAAACATTTCCCAATTACATTTTAATCTAGCCACCAGGATCTTTGCAAGTTTGACACCTCTGGCACTCCAGAAGGGCCTCTGAAGCCCCCTGTATGATTCTGTGATTCACAACAGCTACTCCCTCCCCAACAGAAAGGGCTTCCTGAGGAAATAGGGGGCTTCCTCTCCTTAAAGGTCTCCAAGCAGAGGTTGAATCATCACTTGTCTAAGACTCTTCAGAGGATTCCTCTGGACAAGATACCCCTGGAAGGTCTCTTCATTTCAAGGTTCTATGCCTCATGGGATCACCAGATGCTAGACTGAGAGCTGGGAGAGACCTATAGGAGGCAGCTAGGTGGCCCAGATTTTACAGCATGAGACTTGGGGTCAAGAAGAGCTGAATCCAAGAGCTAGTATGAATACATACTAGCTGTGGGACCCTGGGAAATATCTCAGAACTTCCCTCAGCCTCAATTTCCTAATCTATAAATATAGATCATCACCATCATCACCATCATTATCATCATCATCATCACCATCACCATCACCATCATCATCATCATCATTATCATCACCATCATCACCATCATCATCATCACCATCATCATCATCACCATCACCATCACCATCATCATCATCATCATCATCATCATCATCATCATCACTATCATCATCATCATCACCACCATCATCATCATCATCCATCTCCTAGAGTTGTGAGCATCAAAAGAGGTTACTTGTGCTTTGTTCACCTTAAAGTGCCATGTAAATGCCAGCTATTGTCGTTATTACAAAGGGGGAAACTGAGGCCTAGAGAGATTAAAATGGCTTGCCCAGCATTACATAACAGAGGTAATGAGTGTCTGAGGTAGGATTCGACCCCAGGCTCTCTGACTCCATAGCCCACCCTGCTGCCTGGTCTCTAACCTTGTCTCTGCTTCTACCCCAATACAAGGGTTCTGAAGACATGCTTTCAGACAGTTTCCCTGACCACTCTGCCTTCCATGAGTCCCCTCCTCTAGCAGCACTTCTTGTGGGAACCCCTCAGGGCTAGTTCCTACCCTCCAAGTCTACTCCTGGCTAGGTCGCCATCCCCTAAGTGACCCCGCCCAGTCACCCATAAGGGGTCTCAGGAGTCCCAAACGATCCACTGACTCATGACCCACCGAGACACTTAGGCCCCAAGATTTCTACTAAACTTTCCTCCCCATGAAAATGCATTGCTTAAACACACAAACACACACACACACACACACACACACACACACACACATCCTACAGACTCACTTGAATATATATTGTATAAAAAGAATGGGTGTCAGCGCAAAGCTGTCGGGAGGAATGAAAATGCATTACCCCTGACAGAGGAGCTGGGATCGCAGCTGAAGCCCTAGAAACTGTTCTCTGCAAACACTGAGCCCACGACCCTCACACCACTCCTCAGCAAACTAAGGGGACAGATGGAAAGGATTGGGAGATCTAATGCATGAGAAATGAAATTACTAAGAAGGGGACTGGGAGAGCGGGGATCAGTGGGGAGTGTCTGGGGAAAACAACACTGACAGCTTTATGTATATTTAGAAGGAAAGCAAGAGGAAAAATCCAGAATGGCCCAGTGCCCAAAAAAGTGCCTGGAGCTGCTTTAATGAATAGCAAAGGAGACACACTGGTGAAAACATTCCAACGTGGGCCCCTTCCCAGTGAAGACAGCAGACAAAGCAAAAGAAATATGTTTGGAAAAGGTGGCTCCGACTTCTTTGAAGGGTGTCTTAGATTCCCTAAGATTCCTTAAGACAAGAATCCCATCCCTCTGTCTGTCTGTCTATCATTCAATAAGTAGGGGGCAGATGGGCAATAAGGGTGAGAGAGCCGTGAGGCTGAATCAGGAGCCTGTTTGAAATCCCAGCTCTGTGCCTACCTTGCTTGGGCAAATGGCAGGAAATAGAAGAGGGACATGGAGGCTATGGTGGCAAATGGTGTGTCTGGGCCTGGACAAAGGCCTGCACACCACTGAAAGGCTCCACTCATAGACTCACTCACTACATGACTATGGGCAAGTTACTTCCTTTCACTGTGCCTCAGTTTCCTCAGCCTTCAAATGCAGAGAATACTGCACAGGGGCATTATGAAGGCTTGTTTTTGTCAACTGTATTTCACACATGAGGCAGTGAAAGGAACCCCAGCTTAGGAGACTCAGAGGACCAGATATTCAGAGGTGAAACAGACCTTAGAAAGCCTCTAGTCTAAACCCCGCAACTTGGAGAGGCCCAGAGAAATAAAAATAACTTGTCCAAGGTCATAACATCATAAGTTTAGCGCTGAAAGGGTTGGCTATAGGGGAAACTGAGGCTCAAAAAGATAAAGTCCCCAAGATCACACAAGAGAGAAGTAGCAGAGATGCTTAACTAGTGACCATGTAGTCTAACCCCTCCTCCTTTTACGGATGAGGAAATTGAGGCTCAGAGAGCTGAAGAGATTTTTCCCAAGACCACATAGGAGGTAAACATCAGAGGGCAGATCTGAGCCCAGCTCCTGCCTCCCATCATGGCTCTATCTGCTCCCCCAGGTTCAATGAACAAAAACTTGGCTCTGCCCTATATTCTTTGAGTCACCTTTGGAACATCATTCCTGTCTCTGGCCCTGTTTGTTCTTTTGAAAGTAAGGCAAATGGCATAGGTAACCTCTAAGATCCCTTGGAGATGTGACCTCCTCTCCCACCCTGACCTGATGTACCAGTCTTGGGCTAGGTCCTGACATGGTGTAGCCCATATCCCCTTGCTGGGAGTCTTCACTAATCCTCAGTGGGCCTCAGTTTCCTCATTTGTAAAGGGAGGCTTCTGGCCCACATGATCTCTAGGGCTTCTTGTCTCCATCAACCAACAGACATTTATTTAGTTTCTTGATTTTCTTTTTAATTTCTTAAATCCTCAACCACCAAACACCAAACCAAATGAGCATTTCTGTAGAACAGAAGAATTAGGCTGTACCTGAAACTGTGAATCTGTGCTATGTTCACCTTGATTTTCCATTCAAGTAGGTAATAAAATCAATGGACTTTCAAGGCTGGCCTGCTTGGCTGCATTTCCTTGTGGACTTCTGCTTCTCTTCAGTTTCTTTTTCCTTTTTGTTGGGGGGGGCAGAGGATCTCCAGCTTCATCCCTCTTCCTCTTCTAATTTCCCCTTCCAAATTGAAAAATAAAAATCTTCCTTTTATTCATTAAGGACCCACTATGTGCCAGGTCAAGCTAGGTGCTGGAGATATAAATACAAAGAATGAACCAATCACTATTTACAAAGACATGTATGTGCGTGTGTGCCTGTGTGTGTGTGTGTGTGTGTGTGTGTGAGTGAAAGAGAGAGAGAGAGAGAGAGTTCATAGCAATAGGAAACCCCTTTTTTCATAGGACTAGTAAAGTGGGAACATTTTCTAGATTGCCTAATAAGGAAGAGGGGGTAGAGATGTTATGGAAGCTAACTTTAATCACACCAATCCAGCAAGATGCTGACAAGGGAGGAGGAGGTATTACTACCCAGTCTCTGGGTTTATTAGCCCTGGGATATTTGCTAGAACTGTGCCAATCAAACTGGTTTTCCCTATTCATGCCTCAGAAACGTATGTCTCATTCTAGCTCTTGAGACCATGAGAAAGTAGGTAGCAGCGAACATTTGAATGAAGTCAATCACAAATCTCTATGACTCCATGTTCCACATTCATACACTTGTGAAGTCAGGTGATCATCTTCTCCTGGGATGGAGATTGTAGGGTCCGATGTCAAACAATCCATGAAAAGCTCATGGACACCCAATTTCTGAGAATGTCAGCACCAGGTAGTGACCACCTTTCTTGATGTTCAAGTTGAAGTAAGGGAAGGTAAACTGTATGAGGTCTCTTGAGCATGGAATTCTGCTACCCATGGGGCACCCTGAGACATCTCTCAGTAGCCCTGCCTGTGATAACATCCTGTACTTTGCAAGCAAAGATAAAGGCATGAATTTGCTACCATGCACAGAGTTTTCAAGTTTTGGGTGTGGGGTGCCCTGAGGTATTCACTCGATCATCCAATTCTCTTTGGAATTAAATCTAAAAGATTTACAAGAGGGAGGGAGGGGGAGGGAGAGAGAGAGAGAGAGAGAGAGAGAGAGAGAGAGAGAGAGAGAGAGAGAGAGAGATAAGAGAGGAGAGAGGGAAAGGGAGGGGGAGAGAGAGAGGCAGAGAGACAGAGACACAAAGAAAGAGAGACAGAGACAGACAGAGATAAGAGGAGAGAGGGAAAGAGGGGGAGAGAGGGAGAGGAGAGACAGAGGGAAAGAAGGAGAGGACAGACGGGGGAGCAAGGTAGGGAGGGGGAGAGATAGAGATAGAAGAGAAAGACAGAGACAAAGACAGAAAGAGAAGAGAGAGAGAACCAGAGAGAGAGAGAAAGAATGAGAAGAGAGACAGAGAAAAAGAAGAGAGGAGAGAGGGGGAGAGAGATGAGAAGGGGAGAGAGATGAGAAGGAGAGAGAAGCGCAGAAATCAAGGATAGTATCTATGGCAATTTAGGTAAATTCTATGCAACAAACATTTATTAATCAATAAACAAGCATTTATCAATCAATCAACGATCATTCATTAATCACTTGCTATGTGCTGGTACTAGAGAAGGAAATGATGAACCAGTCTAGTATCTTTGCTAAGAAAACCCCAGATGGGTCAGGGAGAGTGGGACATAGCTGAAACAACTGAATGACAACCAAACTCTTCCAGGTGTTGGACACACAAGGACAAGAAAGGAACCACGTCTGTTCTCATGGACCTAACATTTCAGTACAATAGCAAGGCTGACCATACATGCTGGGGGCTCTGTGAGGCGGAGGTGAGGCAGGTGGGGCCCCAGACCTGGGAGAGCACTGTACCGAGTCAGGGGATGGAGTGCAGTATACAGGGAACTGAGCAGGTCAGGCTGCCTAGCCTGTGGAGGGTGTGAAAAGGGGGAGGAATACAAAATCAGCCCAAAAGGTGAGGATGATGAGGCTGCCACATCTAATGGAAGCAGCTCTAATGGAAAGAGGGCCTGAGGAGTCCAAAGTGTCTTCTTTCTTTATCTCACTGGAAGCACATAACAGGTAGTGCATGGAGGCAGTTTTATTATTTCCATCTTTCGTATTGTGCCATAACAGACCCAGAAGGGATCTTAGAAGTGGTCCAATACAATCTCTCATTTTATAGGTGAGGAAACTGGGGTCAGCCAGAGGGGCAGTGACTTGTCCAAGGTCCTGCTGGTGGTGAGGAGCAGATTTAGGGTTCAAACCATCATCCCCTCATTTCAAGCTTAGCTCCCTTGTGATCACAACGCTCAGGGGAAGAACATGGAACTCGGTGAGGCAAAGGGACCTGGCTAGGAGTATACAGTCATATCTACACAGAAGGGACTTAGACACCATCAAGTCCAGATGGTGGACTATAGCTGAGGAAACTTTACAGAGCAGGAAACTGAGTCTCAGGGAGCTTATGACTTGTCTACACTCACACAACTTGCAAGTGTCTCAGGAAGGATTGGAAGCCAGGTTTTCTTATCTCTAAGTTCAGTGTTTTATCCATTATACCATGTTATCCTAAGCAGTACTTAAGTGACCCCGATGAGATTGGACTCCAGGACCTCTAATTCCCAATTCTGTGTTCCTTATACTACTATGGCTGCTTGGGAATGGTGCTAACAAGCTCATATGGGCATGAATCCCAAAATATTGTCCTCATTGGAGCAGTGGTGGCACAAGGGAAGGATCCTTGCATGGGGATCAAAGGACCTGAGCTCAAATCTCACCTCTGACACTTACTCCTTGTGTAACCATGGGCAAGTCACTTAACCTTTCTGGGCCTCGGTTTTCTCATCTGCACAATGAGGATAATAATAGTATCTACCTCATAGAGTTCTTATGAGAATTGGATGAGGTAATATGAGTAAAGTGCTTTCGAAACGTTGAATCACTATGAATGATCAATGTTATTATCATCACCATGATTGCTGCTATTATTATTATTATTATAACGTGTTAATAGACCAGTGGGCCACAGGGTCTTTGCTAAAGTTCTGGGTCTCTCAGTCACAATCTGCTATCTTTTTGCTTGTTTGTTTTTGCTAGGCAATGAGGTTAAGTGACTTGCCCAGGGTCACACAGCTAGTAAATATCAAGTGGCTGGTCTGAGACCACATTTGAACTCAGGTCCTCCTGACTTCAGGGCTGGAGCTCTAGCCACTGTGCCACATAGCTGCTCCTCTGCTATCTTTTAACATACAGATTTCTGTCTAAGTTGACATTTCAACAGAAAGAGCAGTGCAAATAGTCTCCAAATCTATAAACCTCCTAACCCTAACTTTTACAGACATGGACAGCAGATTTCCAGTTCTCTCTTACTAATTCCTAAATACTATTTGCTTCAGCTGGAAAATTCAGCAATAATTACAAAAATTCTAGAGTCCTGATCTGTGATAGATAGATAGATAGATAGATAGATAGATGATAGATAGATAGATGATGGATGGATGAATGAATAGAATAATTTTTCTTCATTAAGAAATGGCCATAATACTTTGATGATTTGGACTCTCTGACCTTCACTGAACCCAAAAAATTCTGACCTGAATTTTTATTTAAATGAAGGTCTCAGCCTCAGTCTTTTAAGTTGACAACTCTCTCCCAGCTAGGCCTCCTGAGGGCTTCCTAAAAGGAAATGAACTCGTGGGACTGAAAATATAATATGTTGTGCAGATTTTTTTTTCTACATGAAAGTACCAAGTTCAGAGTTTTAATATACACAGTATTAATCACAAAACATACCAATTTTTGTTTAAAAAATATTTTTCCCAAAAATGAAAGTAAATGAAAAATATTTCATTATTATGATCATTCCATTCTGAACTGAATTTTTATTAATGGAAATAGGATGAACTTAACACATCTAGTGAACTTTGTCTCTTAACTTGCCCATTGTCAAATATGGTCACAAATGTGTTTTTCCCCCTTGGGAGAGCCTGCTAGGCTTTTCAGAATATGCTGAATTCCTACTTATCTCCTATATGGACAAGATAAGAGGGCACACTGCTTACATAAAAGTTGAGAGATCACAGAATGAGAGCTGGAAGTCACTTCAGAGGTGATTTAGCCCAAACCCTTTATTTTACAGATGATAAAACTGAGGCCCAGGGAAGTCAGAGGATTATGGGTTTAAAGTTGTAAGTCACAGCAGAAGTCTTCCAGTCCAAACCCATCATCTTACACATTAGGAAACTGAGCTTAAGGAAAGGCACAGGATCATAGCATAGGTTTAGAGATCTAAGGCACCACATAAGATTCCAAGAGGAAGAGTTGAGGAGGGAAATTATTAGAGAAAAGGAGAAAATCAACCTCACAGAAGAAGAAAAGATAAAGATGAGGAGACATTGAATATAGCTGCAAGAGCTTCAATCCAACAAGTTCAAAAGAGCTTTTGATGCTGCAAAAAAATAGAAATAGAAAAAAGGTAATGATATTAACCTTGATAATCACCATTTCCTATAAATCAACTATTGTAAACTAGTTGATACAAAAAGAGGCCAGATAATCACAAAAACTGCCTTAGCTAAGAAACACTTGACCTCCTTGCCAAGTAGGAAGAGATGACAGTTAAGAGCAACGTTGATTTAAAATAAAAACTCATTTATACGACACTGCAGTGTCGATGGTGGAAGACTGGGAGCAGCATTACTTATGATTTAGCACAAAATAGGAGAAGTGAGAACCATTCTCCAGAGAGCTTGAGACCCAAATAAGCCATAACAACTCAAGAACATATTCTTGGATGAAACTGGTAGGAAGAGAATGAAGAGATTGGAAATGGAAGAGATCTAAGAAGATTTCTGCATCATCAGGAACAATGCAGTTATCTCATCTGGACCCCGACACCTCAATTTCTGCTGCAAAAAAAGTAGAAGCAGCATTTAGTAAGTATAATGGGGGAAAGGAGCTGGACCAGACAAAGCAGATACCATTGGAAACCATGATGGAGAAGGTATAATCTAGAAGGCATGGGAAGAACTTTCAGAAAGCATCTAAAGCAGGCAAAGATATGCAAAAAGTGAATGTAAAAAGAAAAAGTAAGAATATTTTGATATAAGAAAACAAACATTGACACATCAATAACTGTCGTCTCATCGGTCTTATAGCTCATCTCTGTAGGACTGATCTAAACACACAAACATATCAAGGGCATCCTTGATGAAAACAGGAGTTGGGACCAGACGTGTTTTTATTTTATTTTATTTTATTTTTTTGGCTAGGTAATTGGGGTGAAGTGACTTGCCCAGGGTCACACAACTATTAAGTGTCAAGTGTCTGAAGCCAGATTGGAACTCAGGTCTTCCTGACTCCAAGGCTGGAGCTCTATCCACTGCTCCACCTAGCTGCCCCCAGGAAGTATTTTGCAATGGATTCTCAACAACATACCCTACAACTTCGCAAAAACAATAAATCAATAAACACTAAAAGGTACAAAAAAGATAGGCTCACATTGCATCTGTTTCATAATTTCAAACAAAAACAAACCAATTCAAAAACAATTGACTCAGAAGAACAAAATAGAACATTAAATGTTCTTTTCCACCATGAAATCTCTTCTATAATACCAGAAAATCATGAGAGTTCTTTTTGATAAATATAATCATAAAGGCAAGTATCACAAATAATCCTCTGATCGCTAACGTCAATGAATCATCTGTTACAGACGATATCCTATACAGGATCCAAATGTAGAAGAGATTTTCCATATTGGCTGACACAGTTTCAGATGCTACTGTTTGTGAATGAAATCCATTATTATTTAAAAAAGACTGACCTAACAATCCAGAGGGGAAATACTAAATGGATGAAAAAAATTGCCTACTTCCCAGACTATGACATGTAGGTATATCATCAATCCATTGAGTTTATGTATCAATGTATTTATCAGGGCCAAAAACTATAGAGGGATAACGTGTTGGGTCCAGAATTCATTGGAGGTGGAGTGGGTAGGAAGAGAGCCAGATGGATTTCATTTGGGAAAATGGGCAGTGCTTTAGGCATCATGCACCGCTTCTTGGCATGAATAGTTATATTTTCCAGACAACTGTTTTCCTGATGATGCTGTACATTTAGGAATCTGTAAACAAAGGAGTCCTTGGAAAATGAGGTTTGTAGGACATTCCAAGAGCAATGGAGAGATGGCTGGTAGACACAACTAGGCTGCAATTGATTCTCAATGGCATACTAAGGAAGTGGTACCTGATTTAGTTTGGGCCATGGATCCCACTGGAAGCTTGGTGAAATCTATGGAACCCTTCTCAAAATCATGTTTATACATGTATTATATACACACATATGTGCATATATATATGTGTGTGTACATGTAATATATACATATGTTTTATATATATATATATATATTCATAAATGAAGGAAATGCAAATTTTAAGTTAGATGTTAGTGAAAATAAAGATGTATTTTTCTCATCCATATTCATGAGCCCCTTAAAAACCATGCATGGACTCCAGGTTATGAACCTTTCTCCAAGAAAGAAGTTATTGTTCTTGTTGTTGTTTTTCCTTTGTTCTCAAGAGGACTAATGACCTCAGGAGGGAGATGTCTTGACTTGCAAGTGAATTGAATTTAAGTGAGGGAGAACTGCGCAAAGTCATCAGCCTCACTCTCTCCTCCAAAGTCATCTGAGTTCAGTGGCAAGACACAGGTCAGGACAACTGGAGATAGCCCTAGATGCAGTGGGAGACCTTGGCCTTTTTAAGCTAAGGATGTGACTGAGCAAGTGGACAGAATCACCATGATGATGAGCTACTTCTATACCAAGAGAAAGGGAATAACAGGTGAAGTGCCTGAGAGTTGCCTTGGTGCCCATGAAATATGAATGGACTGAAAGACATCAAGCACATTACTCCCTCTAGAAGAGCAACGAGTTGTGGGTGAACATGAGAATACGCATGGGCTGTGGATTACCCCAGTGGAGGCAACAGTCGCTTCATGGCACTCACAGGACCATTGCTATTTTAAAGAAGAGCTGGAGTGGACAGGCCATTTCACCTTAAGGGATCTAAATTTGCTCATCTACAGAAAGAAAGGGATTGAATTAAATCTTTGGAATCTTTTTGAATCTAAGATCTTTTCCCGATCTAAGCCCAATGATTCGAGGTGAAACACAAGACTTGGGACAGTCACACATACTCTTAAAACCCAAACACACTTCCAGTCTATTGGAAAGCCCATCTGTCAATGTACGCTCTAGTCAAGCAAGCATTGATCAAGGAGTCACAAAGCCCCGCCTTCCAGTTTTCGGCCACAATGCCTCAGTTTCCTAGTCTTTGAAACAGGGGAACCAGCACTTGTACTGCTTCTTTCATAGGGTTCTTTGTGGGGAAAGCCTTAATAAACTGTGGTTCACTACATAAATATTAGTTGTTTTTATAATCATAATTATCCTTCTCTAATGGCCTAATCAAGGCAGAAGTCTTTGCTTTGGGAAACTAACAATTAGTTTTGCTAAGAGAAGTGTAAACAGATGACTACGAGTGACTTTGCTAAATCATCTTTTCAGTAGTAGACATTAGTCAGACTTTATGTGATGCCATATACAAAACACGTACCTATGGCCATATACATGTGTTTGCTATCTAAATAGAGATAGTAATGAGATCAGCTTTGAGTGATATGCAAAATCTCTCCCTCAGGGAATCCAGAAAAGGAGCTTTTTATGGTATTCTGTGCACGGTTGAATAAACCCAAGTGTTTACACAAGATTTTTTTCCCCTAATTCTTTCCCTAAAGAGCATGAGACTGAGCATCTGATGATAAATATTTATTTAAGATTTTTTTCCAGACGTCAGTGTGATAAACTGAACTTTGACATAATCAATAAAGCCAAAAGGATCAGTTAATCTACATTAGGACCTTCTGAAGATATTTCAGCAGTGGCCATGATTCTAAAGGGCTGAGGGGACTTAAAAGGATTGACCCAATTAAGCACATAGCCCATGCACTTAATAAATCCTACCATGGCTTTCAAGGCTACATGGAAAGCAAAGGGATAGATGCTGCGAGAATGCATGCATGGTTGCCACTGCTACACAATTTGAAAGCGCTTGAAGACATTCAGCAAAAGCTGATGAAGGATCAGAGAAAAGTCACCCTAATTCAGAAGGGAAGCACAATGGTGCTGTTGTCTTTTATATCTAGCAAGGAACCTATCGATCACCAAGTCTACTCTCCTTTCTTTACAGACAAGGAAACTGAGGTGAGATGAGGGGAAGGAATTAGCCTCAGGATGCATAGGGTCTTGGTGGCAGATTCAGATTTTCTGGTTGTTTTTAAGTTGATTCATCTGTGAAATCTCATAGTAGGAAGAAAAAAAATCACTGGGGCTCTCAGCTAATTTGTTGAGGCTCCTCTGTATATGTGAATTGAGTCTAAGATGAAGTTGGGTTTTTTTTTTGTCTCACTGTTTATTCATACATTGAAGTGATAATATACTAGAACCCCAGATGCTGTTCAAATGAAATTTTGTCCAGTCATACTTTACTGATATTGTACTTGGGAAATAGATACATCCCAATTCAAGTGTAAAACTTTATATTTATCCTTATTATATTTCATCTTGTCAGATCTGGCCCATTATTCTTGTGCATCAACATCTTTTTGGATCGATACAAAATGTCAACTGTTGCTCCCAATTTCCCATCACCTAAAAATTAGATCAGGATGATCTATCTATCTATCTATCTATCTATCTATCTATCTATCTATCTATCTATCTATCTAT
>NW_020950172.1:3481741-3592650 GCF_900497805.2 Vombatus ursinus | reverse complement strand
TATCTATCTATCTATCTATCTATCTATCTATCTATCTATCTATCTATGAAGTCACTGATGAGTTTTGCACCTCGACCAGGCCAAAGGTAAATCCCAGGACACCACACAGGAAATGTCTTTCATGGACAACATAGAACATTATTTTGTTCTTGCTATTCAGCTGGTTTCTGCTCCACCTTAGGGAACTAATGTAGCCCACATCTTTTCATCTTATTGAAAAGGATTGCTTGAAATTCTTTGTCAAGTACTTCACTGAAATTCAGGTATACTATGTTTCCGGCATTCACCTTATCTCCATTTAACATCCCCATCAAAAAAGAGAAATGAGGCTAGTCTGGAATGACATATTTTTGATGAAGCCATGATGGCTACTTGTGATAACTCGATATCTTTGCTAATAATCCAGTCAATGCTATGGTTTGAATTTTACTAGAAAATGAAGTCACACTCACTTGAAAGGAGTTTGCCACCTCCATTCTCTTTTCTTTTGAAAATGAGGGCCATGTGTGCCCTTCTGCAGTCCTGTGGTTCTTCTCCCATTCTCCTGGGTCATTCTGATTTCCCTGCCAGCAGTGCTATGGTCACAGTCACCAGATGTTTCAGCATTCCCAAGGATGTAGGTCACCTGGGTTTGATAGCATCCAGTTGCTGAAGGCATCTAGGTAACCTCTTACTACATCTTGTCTTATCTTGGGCATAAGTTCCTTATTAGCCATAGTTTGTTCTGTCCTTTCCAGGTCAAAGACCTTTGTCCCTGCCTTGGCAGAGAAGAAATAAGCAAATTCTGGGATGAGTCTCCTCAGTTACTGTTAGCCCATTCATCCTAAGCAGCTTCTGTTATCTCCCCCCTTTCCCTCAATAGAGAGAAATAGTTTGCTCTCTTTGACTTTTCACACTGGCCTCCAAGCAATCCTGAAGCTGGTCTTCTATACGAGTGCCCTGCTGTTGTCCCCATTCTCCTTCCCATGCCCGTGCTTCCATCTTCCGTGTCATTAAAAAAAAAGAGAGATGTTGATTGGTGAATTCCTTATGCATCCTCATCAGTCTTTTAAAACAATTCTCCTTTCCCCTTCTGTTTAGCCTCAAAAGAAGGCTCCAAACATTGAGGGCAGTGTTGCATACAAGATCTGGACTTAGAATGCCAAGAAGTCTGGGTTTGATTTCTTATTCTAACACTCTGTGCCTGTGTAAATTGGAGAAAGGCACCATGAGTCTCAGTTTCCTCTTCTGACAAATGGACACTATCATACTTGTATTAACTAACTCAAAGAGGTGTTGTGAGAAGAACATATTATGCAAACTTCAAAGCTCTGCAGGAAGGTGACTGTTAGTATTCTAAATTTCAATTGGAGTCACTTTTGAATCATTGCAGAAACTCAGACAACTTAGCTAAGGCCAAAGACCATGACGATGGCATCTCTTGATTTAAACCTCCTCCTCCCTCAGGCACGTAACCCAGGAGCTAGCCCACTGGAAGAGTCTCCCATCTGTCAACTCCCAGAATACATTGTTGGTGTCTTTTGCAAATTGACCACAGTCTGCTTCCTTTGTAGTTATTGTTCTACATGCCATTTCCTCTGTAAGCACCAAGACAGCAACGAGCATGTTTATTCATCTCTATATCTCCCCAGTGCTCGGAATGCTGTAGTCACTCAATTAATGTCTGTTGAGTACAATTGTATTGATTGGTCAGCTTCATGAGGTGGTGAGCTCCTGGTCATTGCAGGTGTTCAAGCAGCTGGATGACCACCTGCCAGGGATGCTGTGTTGGAGGTTGCTTCATTCAGAGAGAGGTCAGAGTAGAGACTGTCAGATCCCTTTCCAGAATTTCACAGGCAACGTAGCCCAATAGATATCTTCCCAAAAATACTTTTTAGAATCTCCTCTTTGAAAATAAAAATAAAACTTAATTGAGAGGGGAGCCCACTACCTCCCAAAGTAGCCTGTGCTACTTTGTGACAATTCTAATTCTCAGACAGTATTCCTAATACCCAGTCGTAATCTGCCTTCCACCTTATGTTCCCAGGTGGTCCAGTGAATAGAGTATTGAACCTAGAGTCAGGAAGACCGGTGTTCAAATGCAGCCTCAGACACTTACTAGCTGCATGATCCTAGGCAAGGCACCTAACTCCTTTCTGCCTCAGTTTCTTCACTTGTGCAATGAAGATAATCATAATACCTACCTTTCAGAGG
Source organism: Vombatus ursinus (assembly GCF_900497805.2). Taxonomy (NCBI): domain Eukaryota; kingdom Metazoa; phylum Chordata; class Mammalia; order Diprotodontia; family Vombatidae; genus Vombatus; species Vombatus ursinus. The sequence continues at coordinate 3,590,457 of NW_020950172.1, read as the reverse complement.
GGCAGCTAGGTGACTCGGTGGTTAGAGGACTGCGCTTGGAGTCAGGAAGACTCATCTTCTTGTGTTCAAATCTGGCTTCAGACACTTACTAGCTTTGTGACCCTGGGCAAGTCACATAAACCTGTTTGCCTCACTTCTTCATCTGTCGTTGTTTATCCTTTGTTCTCGAAGAAGACCATGACATCACGAAGGTGATGCATTGACTTGCAAGTGAATTGGATTTAAGTGAGGGGGGCCTCATTCTCTCATCAAGAGCCATCTGGGTCCACTGAAAAGTTATAGATCAGGATGGCTGGAGATGGTGCCCGGTGCAGTGGGAGATCTTGGCCTTTTTAAGCTAAGGTCTTTCCCAAGTCAAATGAGCTAGAGATGGAAATGGCCAGCCACTGCAGGATCTTTGCCCAGAAAACCCCAAACAGGGTCATGAAGTGTAGAACACAACTGAAATGACTCAACAACAATGACTCTCAGAGCTGCTGTGAGGATAAATAAGATCTCTGTAAAGCTCTCAACAGCCTTAAAGTTCCATAGAAATGCTAGCTATAATTCTCCCCTCTGGACCCAGGCAGCACAAGGCTAATTCCTCTTCAGTGTAATAGCTCTTCAAATTCTGGAGGGTGGAAATCATGCTTCCCCCTCAGGTTCTTCTTCATTTCCTTCTACTGATTCTCGGGGTCTTGGCCCCTGCACCATCCTATTTCACCTCAGCATCCCAGCGTGCCTCCTGTCCTTCATGATAGAGCTCAGGCACCTTTCCCGTGCAGGTTTTCCTGATCTCCTCATTGCTAGTGCCCTTTCTCCATCCCTACCTTGTATTTAATTACCTGCTAGTTATTTTGTATTCAGAATCTATTTCCTACCTAAAAAGTTCCATCACCAGGAGGCTGTAGCTCTGGTGATGTGGCCAGCTCTCTGGGCTCAGCTAGGCTGGTACTCAGAAAATGGACTTGAGCTGTTCCTGTTGCCAAACTTGAAACCTCTCCAGTCTGATGGAATCTGGATGGCAGACAGACTTTGTGATATGAAAATCGGAATCATGAAGCCAGAGTCACTTTCTAAGCCACAATTAGACATGGGGGTAGGACCTGTTTTGGGAAGGTTAGTGTGGACAATCAAACCTAGGCCCTTCTGACCCAAAGTCCACCATACTGCCCTCAGTGATCTGAGCCTTAGTTTGAGGTTGTACAAAAGGAACAAGACTAGTTGTCTAAAACAGAGGTAAGGATACATAGGGAGTTCACCCAAACTCATGTGAGCTTCCCGTAATTGAGAAGGTCCATCTTTTCAGTAAAAGTGTTCTATCAATATTGTCATACGTGAGACCTAGAACACCATTGCTTCTAAGGAACTAAAGATAACCATCACAGATAGGGCAATAAAGAGGTGCATAGTGGTCTTGAGTAGGCTACAACAGATACTGAATGAAGACCAGGAGGAAAGGATGCCACTGAGGAAATGTTATGACATGAAGAGAAGATGAGCTGGCCACATGGTCAGAGCAAGAGAAGATGAGTGACTATCCAGGATGTTCCACTGGAACCCATAGAATGTTGAAGAAAGTGAAGAAAAACTCCACTAAGTTAGATTAAGTCCCTTGCAGTGAACTTCTGGGATGACATGGACCAGGATCTCACAAGATGAGGAAGCACGGGTGGATTTACATTGTTGGAGGGAACCTCAGACTCAATGATCTCACAAGTTAATCGAGTATTGATCATATATACACATAGGGATATACATGCATACATAGATACTCAAGTCTATATGCACGTGTGTATATACATAAATGTACACTTGTCTCACCAAATAGACTTCATTCTCCTCAAGAGAGAGTTTCATTTCTTTGTTTGTATTTTTATCCCCATTGTCTAGATCCAGAATAACGCCTAGCACTTGATAGTAACTAATACATGCTTGTTAATTGAATGATTGCTTGGCCTCCTCTCCGATTTTGCCAGCTTTTTAATGCCCTTCCAAAACAGCACTCAGAATAGAACGTGGTACTTCACATTGGGTTTAACCATGGCAGAGACCAGTGGCATGATAATATCCCTAGTCCTGGACAATATGTCTCTCTTGTTGTAGGCTATAATCATTTTAGCATCCAGATCTGGGATTCTATGATTCTATGAATTAAAATTTGGACCTCAATATCATGCCCTGTAAAATCATGGAGCTCTCCCAGATGATTATTGAGGTCCATTCACTTTTGAAAACCCCTGATTTTCTGTATTGAATTCATATTGACTGGTGATTAGAACTAGCTTTGTGAGAATACAGTTTGTATGTCCATTCAGTGGCTGTACCTCTAATCCTGAAGCACTCAACAAGCCAACAAACATTAAGACCTACTATGCGCCAGGCACTGTGTTAAGCTCTCAGGATACAAAAGTCAAAATATAGTCTCTGTCCTCGAAGAGCTTGGGCTCATAGTCTAATGGGAGAGACAATATGCAAATAAATATGTATCTGTAATATTTCATATAAAGATATTGTTTCATATATGTGTGTATATCTTTATCTCTATATAACAAATTTTCTATCTCTATATACATATATTACATATACATGTATATGAGAGAGAGAAGAAAAGGAAAAAGAGGGGGAGAGAGAGAGAGAGAGCGAGCACTGGAAATAGAAAAGTGCTTGTTTCGTTTTTGGAGACTTGAATTTAATAGCCATGTAAAATGAGATAGACTGCTTGCAGGGTAGCAGTCTGCCTCAAACTCCAATGTCCAGGTGGGAATGAAAACCCAGGGTTAATTGTTTAAGTAGCAATTCAAAATCAACTGCTCCAATTCCTCCCCTCCCCCTCCCCATAGAAGAGAATCTGGAGGCTTTTCTCTTGTAGTTTTTGTTTTAAGCACAGCATCCAAAGAACTCCTACAAAGTACATGAATGGCCCTTTCATGAGGCAGATCTTGGACTTCAAAGCTTGGTAGAAAATGTATATTGAAACTCTGGAAAATGTAGCTAAGAGAGAAAGGACTATATATCACTCTGTTGCTGAACAACACCTTTTAACTGGTAGCAAAGAGGATATATGAAGGCATGAGGAAAATGCTGAGCACCCATCTGACCCACCTGAAATTGGGACTTTGTAGAAACCTGTCCTCAGTGCTCCCTCACTCCTGTTTTCTATAGTGCCCTGCTCCTGCTGTGAGATTCTAAGGTTGTCATGCCATGCTGAGAGACCTCCCAGAATGCCTCCCTCCCATCCAAATGGCACTTCATGTCTTGTGCCTATAGCAACTGGGGCATTTTCAGTCACTGAGGTCCACTCTATGTAGGATTTCAATTTTTTTCCCTGTGGAAGGTAATATCAGGAATACCTTGGTGCTGGTGATCTGTGATAGCATTTGCTCCCCGCCCCCCACGCAAGCTGTATACTATACCCCAGTATAGATCCTCATTACTACTTATTTGGGCTTCCTGCCTGTATTCCCATTCTGAGCTAATTCCTTTATTTTTCAACAGGCTTCCAGACTGACCTTCCTCATGCACTGATTAATCATTCTTGTAAAAATTCTTCAAGTACTCTCAACTGTACACTGAGTAATGTTCAAACTATTATGCCTGACATTCAAGGCCTCTCACAATCTGGCAAAATCCTCCCTTTTCGGTCTCATCTCATATTAGTCCCCTCCATATGCTCTATGGCCCTGATCACATGCATTCTTCTCTGTGCTCTTATCATTTTTACACATTACAACTGTTCATAATTTTGCCTCTGTGGAGAACGCCTTTCCTCCAATTTTTCATCTGATCATCCACACCTATTCTTTAAAGCCCCTTTCAAATACCACATCCACAAAGAGACTGCCTCTGATCCCTTTCCCTGCTTTGACTTTCCCCCTGAGACCTGATAAACATTTGGGGATAACACTCGAATTCATTTATTAATTGATATTGCAGAATAGAGTCATCTGCGTTTACATCAAATCCCTAAACCAGCTACACAAGGGCAGGATTAATACATTAAATATACCTTGTCTGTCTTTCAAGGCCTCCCATGGGGATCTGCACACACTAGGTATTAAGTAAATACTTAACGAAATTCAATCTGGTCATTTTCCTCAACCACACAGTCCAAATATGCTATTGATAGTATCAGGGAAGCCAAGTCATAAATCAAGGTAAGTTCTTACAAGACAGAGGGCCCTGAAGGTACTCATCCTTATTACCAACATACATATCCAGGTGCTACCCTTAAATATGTGTGATCTCCGGCAAAGTAGATGGCGCTCCAAGATGACAACATGCCTCCAAGGCTCCTCTTGTCTCTAGTTTCAAGAAACTGTAGCCAGAATGTGACCTCGCCATACCAGATCTTCAATTGTATTATAAAGCAGTAATCATCAAAATTACTTGATACTGGATAAGAAATAGAGTGGTGGATCAGTGGAATAGGTTAGGCACACAAGACACAATAGTCAATGACTATAGTAATCTACTGTTGGATAAACCCAAAGACTCCAGCTTCTGGTAAGAGAACTCACTATTTGACAAAAACTGCTGGGAAAACTAGAAAATAGTATGGCAGAAACTAGGCATAGACCAACATCTTACACTGTATACCAAAATAAAATCAAAATGGATACATGATTTAGATATAAAGGTTGATACTACAAGCAAACTGGGAGAGCAAGGAATAGTTCACTTGTGCGATTTATGGAGAACGGAAGAATTTATGACCAAACAAGAGGTAGAGAACATTATGAAATGCAAAATGGACAATTTTGATTACATTAAATTGAAAAGTTTTGCACGAACAAAGCCCATAAAACTAAGACTAGGAAGGAAGCAGAAAACTGGGAAAGAATTTTTACAACCGGTGTCTCTGATAAATGTCTCATTGTTAAAATACATAGAGAACTGAGTCAAATTTATAAGAATACAAGTCATTCTCCAATTGATAAATGGTCAAAGGATATGAACAGGCAGTTTTCAGAGGAAGAAATTAAACCTATCTATAGTCACATGAAAAGAAAATGCTCAAAATCACTATTGATTAGAGAAATGCAAATCAAAACAACTTTGAGGTGCCACATCATACCTATCAGATTGACTAACATGACAAAACAGGAAAATAATAAATGCTGGAGAAGATGTGGGAAAATTAGAACACTAATGCATTGTTGGTGGAGTTGTGAACTGATCCAGCTATTCTGGAGAGCAATTTGGAACTATGTCCAAAGAGCTACAAACCACTTCTAGGTCTGTATTCCAAAGAGATCATGCAAATGGGAAAAAGGACCCACACGTACAAAAATATTCATAGCAGCTCTTTTTGTGGTGGCAAAGAATTGGAAATTGAGGAGATGCCCAGCAGTTGGGGAATGACTGAACAAGTTGTGGTATATGAATGTAATGAAATACTGTTGTGCTATAAGAAATGATGACCAGGCAGAAAGACTTGAATGAACTAACACTGAGTGAAGTGAGCAGAGCCAGGAGAACATTGTACACAGTAACAGTCATGTTGTTCGATGACTAACTTTGATAGACTTAGCTCTTCTCAGCAACACAAGGATCCAAGACAACTCCAAAGGACTCGTGATGGAAAATGCTCATATAAAATGTCCACATCCAGAAAAAGAACTATGGAGTCTGACTGCAGATCAAACCACATTATTTGATCTCTCTTTTTTTCCTCCCTTTTTTGTTTGTTTTTTTCTTTCTTGTGGTTTCTCCCATTGGTTCTAATTCTTCTTTACAATGTGAGTAATGTGAAAATAGGTTCAATATGAATGTATATATAGAACCTATATCAGATTGTGCCACCATCTTGGGGTGGGGAGAGGGGAGAGATGGGGAGAAAATTTGGAATTCAAAATCTTATGGAAATGAATGTTGAAAGCTAAAAATAAATAAACAATTTTTAAAAAAGAAAAAGAGAAACTACACCCAAGAAATAGAGAATTCTATAACATGAGACTTTCTAACCTTTATGTTTGAAATGGACCCCTCTGGCAGCCTGCTGCCATAGGCTTCTATGGACTTCTTCTCAGAATAATGTCTTCAAATACATATGATCGAGTGCATAGGAATACCAAAGAAACCAATTATATTGGACTACAGTTAACAGAATGTTAACACATATTCATGGAGCCCAGGTTAAGAACCCCTGAGTAGCAGGATTTCACATACAACTTAAAATGCTGTTTTTGATGATGGTGTTGGTGGTGTTGGTAGTGGTGGTGGTAGTGGTGGTGGTGATGAGAGCTAGCATTTATATAACATTTTGTGGTCTTCAAAGTTCTTCCCATATGTTAACTCATTTGATCCCCACAACAACATGAGACTAAGGTAGTATTTTTGTCTCCACTTTTCAGATGAGGAAACTGAGGCTGAGAAAGGGTATCCCAGATAGTAGAGCCAAAGATAGTCTTCCTGACTCTGGGTCCAGCACTCTGCAGTTCTTCAAATAGCTCCCAGGCTGCTACCTAACCAGCTGCCTGGCTACTACCTAACCAGCTGCCTGGATCCCTCTCAGCTGTGATGTTCAGCAGCTGTTGATCTCTAATGGCCCTTCGCATCTTGAGATTCTATCAAAGTACAGACTCCCTTTGTCTTGTCCTCAACTTAAATGTTTAAGCCTGAACTGGGGCCCCCAAGCTCCCTCCCTCCAGGAGGCAGGGAGAAGTTCCATGATCATCCTATTTAGTCATTTCACACTTTTAAAGATGTTTTGGATCATAGGATTGAAAGATAGAAAGGTCTTTGAAGACCATCTAGTGCAACCTCTGATTTGACAGAGCAGCAGATTGAAATCCTGAGAAGCATAAGCCTTTAGAATGGAAAGGAGCCAGGTTTCATCAATGGAGTAGAATTAGGTTAGTAAATGCCTACCTGATAAAATGTTTTCTATGAGCTTCTTTGTAATCAGGCCCTTACGAAGCCATGAAATGGCTTCATCTCCAAAGTTCCAGAGTAAGTGAGCAGCAGAGCCTGGATTTGAAGCCAGGTACCCTGACGCTCCAGCTAGTGCTTCATTCACTTGCAGTCAGTTCCTATGGGCCAGAAACTGTGCAAAACACTGGTGATGCAAAGAAAAAGCCAAAAAAATACTTCCTGCCCTCAAGGTGCTTCCATTCTAATGGGAGATACTGTACCACATGGCCAGGTGTTTCTTTCCCTGTAAAACAGCTCTAAGTCCATGGCTCTTTCTCAAATGTCATTCAGAACATGATTCTGATCCCAGCTGCTGTCCATAATGACTCATGTGGGAGGCCACCTGAACAGCACTGTTAGGCCAGCATGCCCACCAAACTCATTTTCAGTCATGGCCCAGTCACCAGGAAAGTAGAACACTATGGGCAACTCAGACATTTGTTACCATTTCCTGGCAGACATGGAGAGCAGTAACGCTGGCCATCAGGGAGCCTGCTCTATCTTCACCACCCGCCCCACTTTGACTGAACAGCCTTGCTTCTGTCTCACTGTGTATGCCCCAGGTTGGAGGGGGCAGAGAGGATGGATGCTAGTTAAGTGGGCGTATGAATGAAGCCATGTAGGGAGCCCTGCAGAAAGGCTATTTGCAGTACTTGGGTGGTAACAAAGCACTGGGCGGAGGAGAACAGAAAAGAGTGTCAAAGGAAGAGCAAAAGTTTCACTTCCTCTGGGGTGTGACGGGTTCAGTCATGGAATCTTATTTTCCCTCAGCAATGAAAACATCAAATTCTTTCCTCGTATGGATGCTGTTTGCAGCAGCATATGCCCTGGGTTGGGATTCTTTGGTTTTCTCAGTTGGTCTTGGATAATTCTTAATAGATTCCCCATTTCTCCTGGAAGCATTTTAAGCTGGGAAGTGTCAGCAGTGGGGAAAACACAAGTTAGGAAAACTGAGGAAGTCAACACAACCAAGTAGCTATACCACAGAATTCCATAAACTCAGAACTGGAACAACTAGCTCTCTGGGCAAGAATCTTCTTTCTGGCATATATAACAAGTGGTCATGTACCATCCATGTGAAGACTTCCAGTGAAGGCCAGCTCGCCACCTCCCAAGACATCTCCTATATTTAGATAGTTCAAACTATTAAGGAGTTTTTTCCCCCTTTACTTATAATCCTACATCTGTCTCTTGAATTGCTCCTATTTCTACCCTGTGGGGAGAGGCAGAATAAAGCTAACCCCTCTTCCCCATGACAGCCATTCAAATAGTAAAAAGATAGCTATCATGTTCACCCCAAGCCTTCTGTTCTTCGAGCCAAACCTGAAAGCTCTCTTGGTAGGAGATGGAAAGGAAAGAATCTTCTCAGGTTCTTGGTGTCCCTTAATATCCCCCTCTCACTTTACCTCTGCCCTCCTCCTACTATCAAATCCATATATTGATAGGAATTATTTTTTTACATGCCTTTTCTAAAATGATATTGCAAACACATTTTACATACCTCCATACCCCAATATATCCTACCCACAAAGCCACAAATATCATAAAATGATATTTTTCACTATGTCCCAATCTGCCTCTGGGCTCAGGCTGCCACTTTTTATCAGTAAGGTAGTTTTGCCTAGAAGAGGGGCAAGAAGAGGACTCATCAGACCACTGCCTGAGATGAAAAACTGCCCTCTCTGGAACTGCCCAGTGTGCTGAACTGTACATTGACATGTACATTGACAAGTACTGAGATTCAGTACTCTCTCTCTCTCTCTCTCTCTCTCTCTCTCTCTCTCTCTCTCTCTCCTCTTCTCTCTGTCTCTGTCTCTCTCTGTCTCCTCCCCCACCTCTAGACCTTCTCTGTGTCTGACTTAATCTCTCTACTTGCTTAAATCTTGGTCACTGAACTACATTTGAAATTTCTTAGAACACAAGAGAGATCCTTTAAGAACAGAGAAGGCAAGTGTGGTTCCAATTAAAAAAAAAGGAAGAAGGAAGAGTCTTAAAACTGTAGGTCAGTGTACCTGACGTTGACTCCCTAGGGGAGAAGTCTAGAATGAAGGGCATCTGTGTCCATAAGGTGGACATATGTGGACTAGATCATGGTACACTTACTTCAGGAGATTCAGAACTGGTTGAATGCCCAGACCCAAAGAGCAGTCGTTAAAATGTTGATGCCAGTGTCAAAGGTTCTCTATGCTCAGTCTTCATCGTTTAAATTTTTATAAATGACTTGTATGAAGGGATAGATGTCCTGCTTGTCAACCTTGCAGAAGATGCAGAGCAGGTATGGACAGCTAACACAGTGGTCAGGATTCAAACAGCTCTCAAGGGACTAGGATTTTGGACCAAATAGGACCAAATGGCATTTTCCGAAGGTAAATGTGAATTCTTACGCATGGGTTAAAAGACAAACAAACAAACAACCGATCTCAATTACAAGATAGAGGAAGTATGTTTAGATTTCAAAAAAGATCGGGGGATTTTAGTGGTCTGCAAGCTCAATACAAATTAGTGTGGCATGGCAACCAAAGAATGCTTATGTGACACTGGCATTAAGTGGCATTAAGATCACTGGTTTTAGATTTAGAGTTGGAAGGGACTTTAGAGATGGTTGAGTTCAACCCCACAATTTTTCATATGAGAAAACTGAGGCTTGTCTAGAGTCAGAGTGACGATGTTGTCAGCATGCAGTCAGGAGAAGCAGAAACGGGTAATGACTGAAGACCTTGAGTAACACAAAGATTGTCTGAAGAGGAGAAAATGGAGGCGTGGCCACTGTATGCTTTTCAACATTAAGAAATGTGTCCAATGGCATTCTGCTAATAATGTCATGTGGTAGCAGAGCTGGGGAGCCCAGGCACTCCCACCTAAATCCAAGATTTCTTCCTCCACTGCTCTGAATATTCATATGCTCTCTATATTAATATACATTCACATACCACGTTAACATACTTCTGTATTCCACATGAGGCACAATGGATCTCTTCACTGTTCTTTAAACACCCCCTGATGTTTCCCACCTGACACACTCTTCTCTTCCCCTTGAAGATTCGCTAGTCTAATTTTCATCCTTTAGCAAAATCCTATTGAAACATGAAGGATGGCCTCAAATTATCATGTCGTTGAAACTTGCCTCAAAACCCCAGTCAGAAGAGCTCTCCTTCTTTTCATGACCATTCTATTTTTTTCCCTGTATCTTTTTGGGACACTTATTGGAGGATAGGATTCAGTGCTAGATGGTACCAAAGAGATCCTCAAACGAGTACAACCCCTTCCTTTTATAGAGGTGGAAACTGAGGCCAAGGAGCAGTTAAGTGGCTTCACTAAGGTCCTAGAGCCAGAAAGTAGCAGAACAGGCAGTTGACCTCAAGCCCTTTGGCTTCAAATCCAGTGATCTTGCCACTGTTTCTTGGACTCATCTTAGTTCCTAGATTTTAAATCTTGGACTTGTCTTAGTACTGGACCTCAAACTCCTAAAGGTCAGGAACCATCATTGATAATAAAAAAAAAATCAGACATAATTCCCATCACAATGTGTCACAAAAAGTAGGTGCTCTACAATATGTATAGGAAGAACAGATCATTGAAAATACATCCAGCAGAGAGCCTTCCCTAGCAAGATGTGGGATTGTGTGGAATTCTGAGCCAAAGACGTATCCATTCTGGGAAACCACCAGGCACAGCTGGGTCTTTTCTTGCTGAAACATCTCAGAAAGCTTCTTCTCTGGACAGCCGGACCCCTGAGGGCTCACCTCTCTTGTGCCTATGAGGGCACTCCCTGAAAAGGAAGAAAATGTTCTAGCTGTTGTTGGGGAAATGGTGAGGCAGAGAAAGGAAGAGATGTCACCGGATCAGCCATAATGTCCTTGAGTTGTATTGTTTGCTGCTCAGCCAAACATAGAAACTGACAGAATCCTAGAGATGAGAAGGACTTTAGAACAGAGAATGTCAGAGCTGGAGAGGCTTTAGAACAGAGAATGAAAGAATGCTAGAGCTGAGAGAAAACTTGAAACAGAGAACAGAGAATGATAGAAGTGATCTTCATCTCTCCCCTCCTTCTTCTAATAAATGAGAAAACTGGGGCTTTGAGAGGAAAATTACTTTCTAGGAAAGTAGGAGAGAGAAGAGTTTCAAGTTCATGAAATAGAAGCATCAGCTGAAGGGACTGATTGATTAGCCTAGAGGAGTCCAAGAGTTGCTTTTTAGTATCTGAAGGACTGTCATAGGTCAAAGATAATAAATGTTTCTCCTTGGACCACAAAGGCAGAACTAGAACCAATAGGCATCAACCATATCAAAGCACATTTTGAGTTGGAGTAGGGGGTGAACATGTAGAGGACAAGATCACCCCAATCAGGATGGTCATCCATAAGTAGAAAAGGCTTCCTTCGAAGCCATGGGTTCTTCTTCCTCAATGGATGCCTCCAAGCAAAGACTAGATGACCATTTGTTGGGCACAATATCCTTATCTAGGTGGAAATCTGATTCAATAGCCATTGGATGTCCTTCCAACACTGATATAATTCACTGATTACTACTGTCATAAAGGGAGGGAGTGGAAGACGTAGGACTTAGGGACTGGAATTTCTAACTATGTTTACACAACTCTGCACTCTTTCGTGATGACTCCTTCTATATCTTTTTTTTTAGGCAATTGGGGTTAAGTGACTTGCCCAGGGTCACACAGCTAGTAAAGTGGCAAGTGTTTGATCTGAGGCTGGATTTGAACTCAGGTCCTCCTGTCTTCAGGGCTCGTGGTCTATCCCCTGCACCACCTAGCTGCCCCTACCTTCTTCTATATCAGTATTTGATTTTGGGTAAGTCCCTTCTCAGAGCAGCTAGGTGGTGCAGGGAATAGAGGATTGGCTTGGAATCAGGAAGCCTCATCATCCCGAATTCAAATCCAGCCTCAGACACTTAGTATCTGGGTGACCCTGGACAAGTCACTTACTTCTGTTCCCCTTAATTTCCTCATCTGTGAAATGAACTGGGGAAGGAAATGACCAAGTATTCCTGTATCTTTTCCAAGAAAATGGTGTCACCAATGACTGAACAACAACAACAAAGTCCCTCCTTTCTGGGCCTCTATTTCCCCATTTGTAAAATGAGGAGGATAGACTAAATAAGTGGTGTTTAAGGTCCCCTGCATGTTCTACAAACTGCTCTTTTTCTTTCCCTGCACTGCCCCACCCCTGAAGACAGTGAAGAACTGATTCTTGCTTAGGGTGGAGCTAGGTGGTGAGGTAGGAAGAGTGCTGGGCCTGGAGTCAGGTAGATGAGTTCAAGTCCAGCCTCAGACACTCCCTAGATGTGTGACCCTGCGCAAGTCATTTAACCCATTTGCCTCAGTTTCCTTATCTGTAAAATGAGGATAATAATGGCACCTACCTCCTAGAGTTGTTGTGAGGGTCAGAAGTGATGATCATTTCAAAGTGCTTGGTACAATTCATGGTACATACAAGCACTATATTAATGTCCACCATCATCATCATCAACATTATTAATATTATTTCACCATCAACCCAAAAGTAGCTAGGGAATTATTATCAACCATAGCCATTGATCATGGGGCCTCATTTTCAGACTAAAATGTAACCTTAAGAGCTGCTCATTTTGCTTATAGCCTTGGCACTACCTTGCCAGGGAAGCCCCAAGGCTAGGCTGCCCACTCTTCCGTCTCTCGGCATCAATTTGAAGAGGGAGGGACATTCATGGAATAAAGACACATTTGCAAACTCTCTCCAGTGTGCAGAGCATGGCACTCAGTACTGGGGGGAAGGAGAAAAGGGAGCCATGACGGTTTCCTGACCTCATGGAGCTCCTAGTCTAGAAGGAGGCCAAAGCAGTGGCAGGGCTATCTGAATGCATTTGTTTGGGGCTGGCCTCGGGATTCTGTTGGTATGAAGAACTCTGTAGGAGTAGAGTTTCTCTGCCAATGCAAGCTGGCACCTTTTCTGCAACTTAGTCTTAGAGACTACCTGGGGCACTGAGATTGGCTGGGCTAAGGTTATAAGTCAGAAAGTGGCAGAGATCAGATCTGATCCCAGTGCTTCTAGACTCTGAGGATAAGTGTTCAGCCACGATGCCAACCTGTCCGGTAGAAGAATGTGTATAATATTATATAACATAATATAGTAACATAACACAATGTAACAAGGGAGGGAATGTAACATACTGCAATGTAACACAACATAGCATAACACAACTTACCTTGGTTGTCTTTTCTGATGTTAATCTCAAAGACAAGGAGCCCTCTCCCCTCCCCCTCTCTCCTCCCCTGCCCCCAACACATGGACTTCCCCTAATGTTGGGCTATGGATCTAGCAACCCCAAAAGTATCTAGATTTTGTTGGTGAATCTTTCTATTCCAGTCTCATTGTTTGTTATAATATATACACAGCATGTGCGTCATGCAGATAACTGCTTAAAATAGACCCGCATTCCCCCTTTGAATAGCCCTGGTATCTGCTTCCTTTCTGCTCTCTGTATATGGCTACAGAGAGATTGAGAAAATGCAATCCAGCCTTCTCCGGGATCCATGGCCAGCCATCCAAGGAGGGGAAGGCCTTGCGTGGGGCTCTGCTTGAGTGCACACATGTTTGCAGAAATTCAATTACATTTTTTCCTACTTTGCAATAACCTCGGTGGTTTTGTACAGAATTGACTCCACAATTTCGTATTTATAATTCAGGGCCTTCCCGGTCTGGCTTTGGCCAGAGACTGCTCATTTATTTCTCCCATTCATACCTCTCGGACAGCCTCTAATCCCACAATGTCACTTCCCATGTATCTTGCCATTCTCTGAGAACACAGAAAGCAAGAATCATTTTTTTTTGTCATAGCCTGGTAGCCTGAGAATTGTCTGAAAAGCATATCAGACTTGACTGCTTTGTTTTTTGTTTTGTTTTGAACTTTGTTTTAGAACTTTCACTATTGATTTTGGCACGATGCAAGGTAAAGCTTTGAATAGTCAGAACTGTCCAGAAACAGATTGGGGTAAATCAGTAGGGAGAGATCTTTGGTGGTTTTCAAGGGGAGGCAATCCCTTCTTATAGGTGTTGGGATGAATCAGTCAACAAATAAATTATTGAACACCTACTATGTGCCAGGTACTCTTTTTCATGCTCTGATACAGGCTTGATGAGATGACCTCTGAGGTCAGTTCCCACTGCGAGACTTGAAGATTCTCTACTATCCCCCCTCCCCCTTCTGTGACATCTCTGAGAAGTGGCCGTGTAACATCTGCTTGGACACCTCCCAAGAGAGCTGGCTCCTTTTCCCAACACTTATTAGGATGTTTGTTTGTTTGTTTTACATATTGAGTAAAAGTCAGCTTCTAAGTAACTTGTTTTCACTACTCCTCATTCTACTCTCTAAGGGTAAGTAGAAGAAAACTGTTCTGGTCAACCAACTCATACCCATTCCTAGATCCTAATACATACACATACAATTATTTCTGTAAATTGAGATTTTCTTATGTTAAAGGATACCTCTCAATGAGTTTTTAAGTCACGCATTCATTTTTCTAACATAAGAACAGCAACTTCATATCACAATACATAGGGAATATGCGTGTGTGTGTGTGTGTGTGTGTGCATGTGTGTGTTAAGCAAACATGCCAGAACTTCATAGAATCACAGATCCTCCAGGCTGTGAGCAGAGGTAAGGGGCCATCAAGGCCGATCAGCAGTCAACCAAGAATCCCCTCTATACTATTCATATCCAGCGATTGGGCATCCAGCCCCTGCTGAGAGATCTCCAAAAAGGAGAGATGGATGATAACAATAGCTGACATTTCTAGAGTGTTTTAACATTTGCAAAGCATGTTATATTATCTCATCCAAACTTCACATTAACACTGTGAGGTTGGTACTATTATATCTCTGTTTTACAGATAAGGAAACTGAGGAAACATGGTATGCCCATGGTTTTGATACTTCTGGCTCCAGGTCCAGAATTCAATCTATGACACTCATTTTAGGATAGCTTTAATCATCATCAGAATTTTTTTCTCTTGTAATAAAGCCAAAATTTAGTTTCCACCTAGTTCTGTGTTTTGGGGTCAAGTACAAGGCCAATCCTTCTTCCAACGACAACCCTTCCAATATGGCCACCATGTTCCCCCCACCATGCTTTCTTTTCTCCATCCCCATCTACTGTAGCCAATCCTCAGATGCAGTAAAATTTAGGGTTTTTTTTTACAATCACAACTGCCCCCTCTTAAACTTCTCTAGTTTATTAATGTTCCTCCTAAAATGGGGCCCTCAGAACCATATCCAAGACTCAAGATGTGGCCTACCAGAAAGACCATCACCCTTTATTACTGGAATCTAATGAAGCCCAAAATTCAACCAGTATTGGGTGATTGTTGTGGTTGTTATTATTTTTAGCTTTGATGTCAGTGTGCTGGCTCACACTGAAGCTGAAAATCCACCCAAGCCCCAAGATTGTTTTCATAGAAACAGCTGCCCAACTGGACCGCCCCCTTCTGTGCTGATGAGGTTGCTCAGTGTCCAATCTGACATTTGTCCCGACTCAGTGTAATCTCATTTGATTTGGCACCATGTTCTCTCCTGCTGGGAACTCGTCTGTCTCTTGCCAGATAGTGGGGCCTCCCTCTAAAGCCTTCCCATGGCAAGCTTCACTTTTTTCCAAAGTGCCTGGATTTTGTCACCCCCTGCCTTCTGGGGCTATTGCGATGATAGTGCTTGGAAATGACCAAGGCCTTGATTTGGGAATGAAAGAGATGGTTACAATGTGTAGTTTCTAGTTCCACTCAAGGCTGGAGTTGTCCAGGCACAGAGGGAGGAGAAGTTGACGCCAGCTCCTCTTTGCTTGGTGCCTTCCTCCTGCCACTGCCCAGTGTCTGTCTGGAGTCAGCCATGCCACCAGTGGCAGTTACCCCAGTTGGAACATGGCGATGCCAGCGTTCAGATCCTTTCACTTGTACTGACTACCTGTGTGACCGTAGGAAAGTCCCTGACACTCTATAAAACAACGGAACTGGAATGCATCACCTCAGATGTCTCGTCTACTTGTAAGTCACAATATCATAGAATGCCAAAAAAAAAAAAAAGCAATCATTCCATCTGTGCTTGGACACCTCCCCAGACAGAGAGCTCACTACCATACAGGGTAGTTATAAGAGAGAGGATTATCTCAGATAGAGGTCATGAGCCCCACTCCCCTCTCTGATTCCTGTCGACTATTTAATATCACTAGGGCATCATCCCTCCTCCTAAGGCCACCATATGAAAACCATGAATAATATTTAAATGCAAATTCGGGCCAATTTCTGAAATGAATACACATTACTCATACAAAAAAATCAGGATTGAAATCTATCTGGGACTTGGAATCTCTTCAGTAGTATTAGCAAAACCCAGCTGCTGGACAATGCATTGGATCTTAATTTAGAGCTGAGAGGGACACCAGAGGCTATCTAATGCAGCCTCCTAATTGCCCAGAAGAGGAAAATGAGGCCTGAGGTGGGGATGGGTGAGGTGACATTCTCTCCTAGGATGGTGGCTGCAAGTGGGAAAGCCAAGATTGTGGAGAGAGATGGAATGCCTGATATTTAGGCCTTTGTTGATGATTCACATAATTAATGCGCGCTTGCTTATGATGTATGAGGTGTGAAATAGAAATGGAGTGGACAACCTGGGATGGTTTGACTTGGCTGACGTCTACAGATAATAAGGTATTGAGAACTGAAATCACAATACCTAGAACCTTTGAATGGCAGAGCTGGGAGGAGCTTTAGAACAAAGAACGGCAGAGCTGGGAGGAACCTCAGGACAAGGAATGCTCGATTGAGAGGGGTCTTTGAGTGGATAATAAAAAAGCTGGGAGAAACTGAAAAACTGCACATCAGAGAATCCAGAACTTAGAAGGTCAGAACTAGAACAACTTTGGCTGCCACCTTCTCCAATGCTCCCATTCTGCAGACTGAAATAACACAGACCCAAGAAGGGCAAGTGACCTGCATTGGGTCTAAAACATGCAAACATATGTTTCACTAAGGAAACCAATTAGTTGTATTTATTTTGCATTTTGCATTCAGGGTCCAACTTCAGATGGTATTGCCGTCAATCACATTGACGTTTTAATCTCCCCCATGGGTCAGAATTACTAAGGTGAGAATTTCTTTCTTTAACTGCATGACTGAGGGAGAACGAGGCACATGGGGCCAGTGCCCTGGGAGGAGGGAATCTGAACTGTATGGAGAATATAGACAATGTAAAAAAGTTTGACTTTGGCCAGTGGTCCAGGGAAGTCATGGGAATTCTATGTGTCTTTAGTCCTGGGATGAGTACTAGATCGTAGACAGAGAAGACCATCCCACCTTCCTGTGCTCATTGTCTCACTGGGAAGACAAGATCCAAATGCACGGAAAACACACACGCACATGCACATGCACAGACACACACACAGACACACAGACACATACACAAACAAGTAGGAAACAGGAAAGGGCCATGTATGAGTTAGGACAAAGGCCTGTGGGGTCTACCCTTGAGTGCTGGACGTGACATTTTAGAAGGGCTTTGCTCAGCTGGACTGTGTTCAAAGGAGATGTACAAAATGGTGAGAGGCCTGGAGATGATGCCACATGAAGGGCCCATTGAAGGAAATTGGGATGTTGAACTTGGAGAAGACTCAGTGAGATGAGGATGGCTTTTCTTCATATGTTGGCAGGGTTGTGTGGGGAGAAGGGAGCAGATTTGTTCTTTTTGCCCCAGAGGGCAGAACTAGGGGCATTGGTGGAGACTTTGATGGAAGCATATTCAAGTTCAATGGAAAGAAGATCTTCCTAGCAGTGAAGTGGGATGGACCACCTCAGAAAGCAGTGAGAGCTTCTCAGGTTTCCATTGCTGGGGGGAGATTCAGGAAGAGGCTGTACGGTCCCTGATAGGGACACTTGGCTGAAGAGGGACCTGCACACTACATGGAAGATTGGTCCAGCTGTCCTCTGAATTCCCTTTGACAATTTTAGGCACATTAATTTTTCAGAAGAGGACAGTGCTGCAAGGAAATGGGAACTGACCAGGCCATTGGGAACCATTATAAACCATAACTTCATAGATGAGGAAACCAAGGCAGAGAGAAATTAGGTGATTTGCCCAAGGTCATAAAGGTGGCAAATGATAGGTTTGGGATCCAAAAGCAATGGTTTAGAGGCTTGGTCCTGCCATTTATTGGTGGGAAACTACACTACATGAGGATTCATTGAAGGAACTGGGAATGTTTAGGGTGGAGAAAGGAAGACTCAAGGACACCATGTCCTTCCTCCTCTTGTATCCAGCCGGTATAGGAATGATCACCAATAGAACTTGTTGGGGGCGGGGGAGGATGGCAGCCGTTCCATGGAGTGGGGGCCAAGGGCTTCCTCTTAGGAATAGAATAGGATTTCTTTGATTCCCATTCCTTCCTGGGAAAAGAGACAGAAGCTCTATTGAGCTTTTGGAGCGTAGAAGAGAAGCTGCTGTTTCTGAAGCCCTTGGTCCAAGGAAGAAGGAACACAATGAGGGGGATGGAATCTGGCTTGACCAGCAGTAGGAGGCAAGGGTTCAAGGAGCAGTTCTTTTGGAGTCTTCATTTTGTCCTTGCTATTTTTCTTCAGGTACCTCCGTCCCCTCGCTTCTCTCTGACCTGTACCAGGCTGGGCAGTCACCTGCTTTCCATAGGTCTGTACCCTCATGTTTTCTGGAAAATAGGACATTAGGAAGTAGTCCCTGCCCAGCTCTGCAGGCAGAAGGGAATAAACAGCTCACCTGGCAGGGGAAGGAGTGAACAGTCATCACTTCCCAGACTTATCTCTCTTTTTTGCTCTGCTTAGAATTGGGAGATGCATGTGTCCTCATGTTAAGGGCAGGCCTTACTGATGCTAGGGAGGGCTTCAATTAGTAATCCATCCCTGCCCTTTCTCTAGGAATAATTATGTGTCATGATTTTTTTTAATGATTATTGATAACCATTCTACTTTTGTTATAGTTTTTAGGTTGATAGATTTTCATATTTGTACTGAGCTAGGAATTCCCTGGATATTCCATGTGTTTAGAGATTTCAATGTATACTGTATTTGCATGTTCATTATTGAGCTAAGAGTTTCCCCTATAATTCATACATTGCACGATCTCCATTAAAAACCTCTCTGAAGCAAAATTGTGACTTTATTGTGTGGGATTTAGTTTCTAGGAACTCTTGGGGCCTGAGTAGACTAGACCCCAACAGATCTGGAGGTAGGCTCAAGAACACTGCCAGGTACAAAATGCAGCCTAGCAAACGTATCAATCGATTCCTGCCAGCAGTGGGGATTTCATGAGATCTGGGATTATCTTTCCTAGGATACATTAAGGGAACATTGTGGGACATGGGGATGAAGCTGGAAATTTATACTGTTTTGTATCAATAAGCACCAATAGGCACTTACTCTTGGACTTCAACTCTTCTTGGTTTTTCATAATTGGTGAAAATAATTAGTTATATTTCCTTAAAAGAGACTTAACAGCAACCCAGAGTGTGATGTGGTTTTTAGCTCACTGCTAAGAGAAGCCGTGTAGGAATTATAAGCCTGGTCATCTGTGATTTACCTGTTTAATCAAATCAGGGAGTTTCCTGTATAGGGGAACTTAGTAATTGAATTTAGTTCAATTACTTTGTTTCAACAAGGCTTCATGGAAATGTAGGTCTTGCCCTGTTCTAGGTGCTTATGGGGAAGGGTGGGTGGAAGTAGGAGGAAGAGGAGGAGGAGGAGGAGGAGAAAGAAGAGAAGAAAAGAGAAAGAAAAATAAGAAGAGGAGGAAGAAAAGAAGTAGGAGGAGGAGGAAAGGAAATCAGGCCACAGTGCTGTGTCCTCAGAGAGATTGTAGTCTTGGTGGGGAGACTGAAAGAAAGGCCACAATAAATGTTAATTAGAGCAAAGCTCTGTGACAGATGATATCCACCATAAATAAACAGCCCATCAGGAAGGGGGCAAGTGAGAATGGCATGTCCAAGTTATGGGGGCAATGGGTACGATGCTTCCTCCACTACAAAGTAGTCTCTCTTTGGGACGAGGGGGCTACATCTCATTTCTCTTTGTATCTTCCTTAGCATTGAGCAGAGAACTTTTTTAGAGTGTTTCCCTTGAAACCACTACATGAGAGAAAGAATGCAAGTATTATTCCTATTCAACAGATGGTGAAACTGAGGCTTTGAAAGAGTGACTAATCTACTGTCCCATAGCTAGGGATTATTAGAGTTGGGATTGGAATCAAGGTCACAAAATCACAGCTTGTCAGAGTTGGAAAAGATTAGTCGATGTGCAAGTATTTATTTAGCACCTACTATGTGCCAGGTAGTTTGTTAGGGGATCTTCAAAGGCACCTGGTAGTCCCCATACCTGGACAGGAATCCTTTATCCAGCACCTCCAATAGGTAATCATTCAAAGCCTGATTGAAGACCTCTGGTGAAAGAGAACCCATTACCCCTAAAGGCATGCTGGGATGGCTCCAATTGTGAGGAAGATTTTACCTTACACAAAAACAATAGCAACTTTTCTCTGCAATATTTATCAGTCATTTCTAGTTCGGTCCTCTGGGCACAAGCAGAACCAGCGAAGTGCAGAACCTCAGAGTTGAAAAGAACTGAGGTAGCTACCTAGCTCATCCCATCCCCCCCCCAAGAATCCCCACTACAACATGCTGGAGCCACCACCTTTTCCTTCCGTCCCCGGCCCCGGAGGCCAGAGTTCTTTCTACTTTCCCCTGGTATCTCTTGTGATAGAGGAGGGTCTTAAATGGCAGGGTTAGGCTCCATGGATTGTGCCCTGTTGGCAATGGTGGTGGTGGTGGTGGTTGGCACAGGGTGGGGTGGGGAGGAGTGGACTCAAAATCAGGCTCTCCAGGTTCATGCCCCAGCACTGCTCTTCACTAATAGTGATTAGTTATGGCACTTTTCAAATGTCGTTTCTCTCATGCAAGCCATGGTTGGTGACATTTTATAAGCTGCTTGGCTCTAACACTTTATGTCTCTTCCCTTATTCTTTATTAAACCCTATATAGCTGTTGTTATTGTTGTTGCTGTCGTTTTTATCACATCACAGGCAAGTCTTTTAACTCTCCAGGTCTCAGTTTTCCCATTTGTAAAATGGGGGTTTTTGCTAAAGGTCTCTTCCAGCCCTCAATCCTCTGTGCCAACTTCAGTGGAAGCAACCTGCTCCAAACTCAGCTGGCTTTCACAGTAATGCAACAAGTCCCCAAGTTAGTGCTCATGGCACCAACATCGGTGTTAAAAAAAAAAAAGTTGGCAATTAAATGGAAGGAGAAAGAACATCTGGCCGTTCTGCTCTTTTCTAACAAATAGGAGGAAACTGGCATGGTGTTAATGTAATGAACACTGCTTCCCCACCCCTCTTTACTGTAGCGTTAATTTAAATAAAGCCCAATTTGCATTTGGTGCAACCTGTCCCTAGAGTTCCACCTCGTTGGGTGCTCTACCAACCCCTTGCAATGCCTCTTCATGTGAAAGGCAAGCAGGGAGCACCTCCCATCAAGGGACTCACGCTGGGGCTTCGGTGCTGCCTGCCCCTCGGCACCCTGGGAAACATAGCTCTGGACAAGGCAAGGAGAAAATCACAAACAACCGAACACCTAAAATGACAATGGTTCGGATAATGATGATAATTGCTGACCTCTATGTAAGGCTTTAACGTTCTCAAAGCATTTGACAGACTCTTTCTCAGCTTTGCCAGGGAGGCAGAGTAGATCTCATTATTCTCATTTTACAGATGAGGAAACTGAGGCACAGAGCTGTGGAATGCTTTAGCATCCCAGGATCTCTGATTTAGAGCTAGAAGGGGCCTAAGAAGACCATCAATACAACCCTCTCATTTTGTAGATGAAGGACCCAAGGCACCAAGAAACTAAGTGACTTGCCCAAGGTCATAAATCTAATATGTGACTGACTGAAGAAGGATTGAAACTTGGACCTTCTTGTGTCTAAGTCCAGCCCTCTGGCCACTCCATAATTCTTATCCAAGCTGACACAAGGAATGCCAGGTCAGGAATCACGCCGGGTCTTCCCATTCCAGACCCCAGTCATTTAACCCCGATATCACTATGACTCCAGACCTCCTTCTCACACGATCCCCCAAGCCTGTCCTTCCTCATCTCCTCCCTGTCTCTGCCAGTGGGCATTACCAAGCTCCCAGGCACCCAGGCTCAACTTGGTGCCTGCCTCTCCCTCAGAACCCCCAGCCAATCAGGCCCCAAGTCCCTTGGTGCTATGTCTCAGCCGCATCCCTCCTCTCTGCTCCCCCACCCTTCCTAGTGCCAGCATCATTACTACTTCCCTAGAATATCAAAACAGCCTTCCAACAGATTTGCCTTTCTCCATTCTTCCCAAGCCCATGCCAAGTCATCAGTATTTGCTGTCAGACATATCCCAGGACTCCCCTTCACAAGCTCTACACTCCAGGCATACCAGATGACTGGTCATCCCCACATCTCCTGCCTTTGGGTCTTGGTACAAGCCAGTTCCCATGGCTAACACCCTCCCTCTTCTCCTCTGCCCCGACTCCTGCCTCCACTCAGGTGACGCTCCCTCTATTGGCAATGCTCCTTCAGTCGCCAGTTTTTCTTCACATACTTACTTGCACACACACTGTGTATCCCTCTCGGCAGAGTGGAAGCTTCTTGAGAGAAGAAACCGTCTTGTTTTTGTTTTGCATTCTCACAGTCTGCCACCGTACCTGGAACAGTCAATGCTTAATGAATGCTGGACAAATTGCTTGAAGATTCTTTATTTGTAGATCTGCTCATGTCACTCTCCTGTGCAAACCCCCCAGTGTCTCACTGACTGCTCAGCTTCAACCTCCTTTTGCTTGACCTTCAAAGCCTTCGACAACCAGGTGTTGTCATCCCTTTCTAGCCACGTTGCATCCCGATCTCCTCCAGATATTCCCTACTTCTGCCAAACGATCCTCTTCTGCACCTCCCACATGCCCCCAAACATGCACTCTCCAGCCACCATGAATGTGCCTGCTGGAATGTTCTCTCCACCACTTTGCAAATTCCTACCCATCTTTTAAAGCCCTAACCCCAGGCCGGCCGTCTCTGGTCCTTTCTGGCAGCAGTGACCTCAGCTCTCTTGCCCTTGTTTGATCTCCTTATTACAAATAGAAAACATCTGGTTCATTACTTAGGTGTGTTAGTTCGTGGCATATTCTCCCACCATCTTTGAGAGCCACAGTCAGCCCAGTGCTCTGGAGGTTCCAATAGATGGCACGTGAGTTGAACCGAAGTCCCCAGAGGCTCAATAGCCAATCAGCAGCCCAAAGCTGTTGATTCTCCCTCCACAGCTTCCTTCCTCCCCTTCTCCTTCTCTCCACTTGCTCCGTGGCCTCCACGCCAATCTGGGCCCTCAGCTCTTCTTGCATAGACTCACAGCTTCCTCCTCTTCTTCCCTGCCTCTAATGACTCCTCCTCCAGTCTCTCCACTACCAGCCTCCAGAGGCACCTGCTATATACACAGTCCTGACTATGTCCCTCTCCTGCCAGAATCCTTTCCAGGGCCCCCATCATAAAGAGGATGAGGTATAAACTCTCCAACCTGGCATTCAAGGCTCTTTACCATGTGGTTCCAGCCTACCTTTCCAGCTTTCTTTTACACTACTCCCACTCACATATTCCAACTCCAGCCAAACCAGATGACTCTGTTCTCTGAGCGCTCTCCCGCCTCCACACCTTTGCTCTCCCCATTCCCTGCGCCTTTAATCTTTCCACTTTGGCTCAAATTTGTAATTTTCTGCAGAAACACACATCGCTTTTGATGCCCTGGAATAAAAAGCCCTCTGGTTTGCAGCCATGTTATTAATCAAAATAAAAGCCTTTTTTATGGGGAGATAAATTTTCCAGGAGGAATACAGTCCATCTATGGAACAGTTTTGTTCAATGGGGTGATCCAGGCCTCGGGAAGTGGTTCTATCTGCCTGTCCCAGAGGCCTGTCTGAGATATAGCCAGGCATGAGGGCCAGGGAATAGATACATGTATCTGTCAGTCTGTCTGTCCTAGGGGACTGTCTGAGACAGCCCAGGGACCATAAAACACATCCAGAACTCAGGCTAGAAAGTATACCTATCTATCCTTGGGGAATTTCTGAGACAGGAAGACCAGGACCTGAGAGTGTGCCTATCTGTCCATTCTTAAGGACTAGCTGAGACCCTCCCAGAACTCAGCAATAAGAAGGGGGCTTGGATCCGAGATTCACCTCAGGGGAGGAGGTGTTTGTCTGGCTCTCTCCATCATCTGTTTGAGATATGAGCAGGACCATCCCCAACATTTATTATGTGCTTACTAGGTGCCAGACACAACGTCAACTGCTGGCCTGTGTCTATCTGTCTTTGGAAATGTCTGTGACACAGTCTCAGGACAGGGGAGTGACTACCCTAAGGGACTGTGGGAGATACTGCTGGACCACCAGGCCAGGAGGCAAGTCTGTCTCTCCATGCAGAGACACAGCTCCCCGTAATGAGCAAGCCATCCAGGACACGGTCATCTTTCTGGGTGACATTTTGTCCCTCGGAGTCTGGCTGACAAAGGTTACCTTTCCCCAAGGTGTCAAGACAATTTCATCACCATAATTACATTTTACGATACTTTTATGAGGGTTTTTGTCTTTAAACTTCACAAATGTTATTGCTAAAAATTGTTGCAGCCCCGTTTTTCCCCTCTCAGGGAGAATTACAGCTCTGATGGGTAGATGGAAGATAATAGAGGTGATAACAGCTTAATGTCATTTACAAATGCCTTCCTTTCAAACAGCTTCAGGAAGATAAAAACCAAATGGCGGCTCCATAGTCTGCTTCCCTGGCAATATTGGACCAACCTGAGGAATACTAGCAGCTTGGACGGGACCATATCAGTAGCAATGGCTCCCATACCAAGAGGCAGCAAAGGTTAGTGTGCTGGGTCACGGGCTCAGTGACTTTGAGCTGGAAGGCACCTTAGATGCCAGGGAGAACAGAGCCTTCATTTTACAGGGAAGGAAACTGAGGCTTAGGGAAGGAAGTAAAAGGATTTGGCAGAGTTCACAGAAGAAGTAGTGGGCTCCCCCTAACTCTAGGGGTCTTAAAACACAAGTCAGATGAATACTTTTGAGTGTGTGTGTATGTGTGTGTGTGTGTGTGTGTGTGTGGGTGTGGGTGTGTGTGGGTGTGAGGGTTAGGAAATAAAATGTCAGCACTTGGGGGGCGTCGTTCCTGCTCATTTCCCAGTCATATTAAATGGCTTCTTGGCCTTCTTCTAAATCTGAGATTCTGTGGTTTTGGACATATTGTAGAAACACTTAAGAGTCAAAAGACTCGTGTTCAAATGCTAGCTCTGCTACTCCCTCCATGCGTGGCCTTGGCCAGGAGACTCACCCTTCTATACCTTGGTTTCCTCAGCTGATAAATGGGTGGGAGGGTTAGACTCTGGGATCTGTCAGCACTCAATTGATGATCCCATGATATGGTCACAAGATAGTTTTTTTTTTTTATATATAGCAGACAGAAAGGTAGTCTGAGTTCAAGTGATGTCTCTCACCCTGGGAAGGTCCCTTCTGTTTGGATAAAGGTAATTTGCTCACTGAGAGCTCCCTTTACTTATGGACTCACAGGCTGGGGTTGGGGGGGGGGCAGGGAATGAGTCTCCAGCCTCCACCACAGGAGCCTCTAGCCTTGCCTGGATGGAACAGCTTTGCCTCCTCAAAAGACCTCCCTCAAACTTCCTTACTTTGTCAGAGCAGCAGCAATCAGGGCCTGATGAGGGGTGAGCATAAGGATTAGGCCCTGTCCCTTCCTGGGGGCCAGCACCTCTTCAAGAAAAGAAAGCATCCCTCCACCAAGTTACTGCCAAGAGGGACTCAGCGTCTTCTCTCCCTCCCTGGCACTCAGAGCTCCTAACCCCACTCCTCATTTACTTAGTAGATTAGACAAGGCAGAAACAGCTTGTTGTGGGCATGAACCCGGAGGAGGTGGGCAGGACCCTTGGGGACCTTAAGGTCCTGCCTTGCCTAGTTGATCTGACACATGGGAGGAAGGAAAGTTCCTGGCTGTATTGGGCACTGCTTTGGACAGGAAACATTGAACACCAAGATGAGCAGATCAATGAAAGGCGATGGACAGGATCAATAAGCAGGCTAAATTTTGTTTGGTAATTATTATTTAGTTCATCCAAGAAACAAAGAATGTCAGAATCATGAGAGGCTTGGAACAGAGAATGTCAGAGCTGGGAGGGGGCTTAGGGCAGGGAACATCAGAGCTGGGAGGGGGCCTAGGACAGGGAACATCAGAGCTGGAGGGGGCCTAGGACAGGGAACGTCAGAGCTGGGAGGGGGCTTAGCACCCCAGAATTCCTGTCCTCTCAATCAGTGCCCTATCCCCCAGGCCACTCCACCTTTCCTTAACAAAGCTATCAGAATAAAATTCCATCTCACATCCCCAAAGGCAGGTCCTTGAAACAGCCAGACCCCAATAAAGATAAAACAATGTTATTCCATCTCCAAAGCAAACTGTCCCATCACTCTTCTCTCAGTTACAGAACATTTTTATATGGAATTTGAACCATTTTCTATTTCATGCCCCTCTTAAAATCTGGTGCTTAACGTCTGGGCAGCTGGCTCTTGAGCAGAGGTAGACGATATACAGTGAGGCACTGTCTGAAATAAAAACTTGCACAATATCTTCTAGCCTTGGCAAGCAGGGACGAGCTGTGGAGGAGGCAGTGGGAGTCAGTTCCATCGCCCTCCAGCAGCACAGATCTGCGCTTGACACTGGAACAGCCAACACCCAGGCCCAGGAGCATTTCACAGAACATTAGGGACTAAATTCTGAATAGCATCATTTTGCAAAGAAGTGATAATTGGTGAATTCCGAGATTATTTTAGATCAGCAGCTTAAGAGCTAAAAGAAGATCAATGGAGGCCTGGACCCATGAATGGAACAAAAGAGATGTTCTAGGCAATAAAAAACAATCTGGTTATACATCTGCCCTTGATATTAAAAATGGCAAAGCAGGTCAGCTTACTTTGTAATGGAACATAGAGAAAGAATGTCAGAGCTGGGAGGGGGCCTTAGAACATGGAATGTCAGAGCTGGGAAGGCCCTTAGAATCCAGATTATAGAATATCGGAGCTATATGAGATCCTAGAACTTGAAATAGCTGAGCCGGTAGAGAACTTAGAATGTCAGTTTTGGACCTGGAACAAAGAATCATAGATCCAGAGCTAGAAGGATCCTCAGAGACCATCTAGTTCATCTTCCTCCATTTTACAGAAGAAATGAGGCCCAGAACATTTCAGTGTCTTATCCAAGGGCACACAGGTAGTAAACACCAGAGTCAGGATGAAATCCAAAAAGAAAATGGGCAAGTCAAATGGCAAGATAAAAGGATTGCTGATGGACATACACCCTGTTTGTTCTATTGCTCCCCTTCTGATGCCAGGAGACAGCTCAAAAGATGCCCAGAGGGTCTGGGAGGGCCAGCTGTGGCCATCAGATGGTTGGATGCAGATGAGCAGGACAGAGTTTGGGAAGCTCAGATGGGTGGTGAACTCTATTACTGGAAGTAACTGACCCACTTGCATATTTGAGTTCTGAGTTTAAAAGAGGGTGGTCTTCTTGTATTGAAGTTCTGACCATTCTTGATTGCTTCCTGACCCATCACTCACCATCTCTTGGCTGAACTCATTGGCCCAATCAATGAAAACAGTTGAACTTCTGGTTGGCATACCGATAGCCTCCTTCAACTCTTTCCCCA
This sequence comes from Vombatus ursinus, assembly GCF_900497805.2. Taxonomy (NCBI): domain Eukaryota; kingdom Metazoa; phylum Chordata; class Mammalia; order Diprotodontia; family Vombatidae; genus Vombatus; species Vombatus ursinus. The sequence continues at coordinate 3,562,790 of NW_020950172.1, read as the reverse complement.
TCTGGGCACATTTCTTGATCCAGTGGTTCCTTGGGAGGAACCAGGGCTGTTCAACACCCCAGGCATGCTGGGCTGTGCCCTGTGAATTTTGCTGAAAGTTAAACTGTTTTCCCCAACACGGGCTGAATAGCTCAGTCTTGTCTGACTCACCTGGCTGAGGCCCCCTTCAAGGCTCATGAAAACAAATCTGCTGGGAAAACCAAAGCCCACTCTTCATCTCAAATAGCATGCCTGAGTGCAGTTTCTGCCCTCCAGGAGCTTACACACAATGTTGGGGAACCACCACATACATAGACAGTGACTCCAGTTCTGATGGTCTGGGCTCCATGTTCTTAGGTCTCTTTAGTTCTGGTTTGCTTTATTCTCTCGACCCTTTCAGATAAATTGTTCTGTGTTCTAATACCATCCCCCCAATCCCTGTTTCAACATCATCTGTCTGCACTAACAGGGTGGATTTAACATTCCATTCATTTGGAAAAAAAAAAAAGAAAAAGCAGTCCCAGCTCTCATGAGTCCCAGGCTCATTCCCCCATTTCCCCCCACCTTGGCAGCCCTGGCTGCTGGTCTGCCCAATATATACATCACTCATATTGTCATTATTTAATCATTATTCCCTGAAAATTATCTTGTTTCCTTTCATTTTATGAGACTGACCAGTCTCTCCATGTACCAAAGTTGAATACGGCCTTTTTGACTTTCAATATGCTGTCGCAAGTCATCTGCACATTAAATTTGAGAAAAACTTGCTCAAGCCCACCATAAAAAATGAAAATTGCCTTTTTAAAATCGCATTTGTATGCAGATGTGTCTCAGCAGCTTCCTCCCACTGACTGCCAATGGCCAGGCAGGCACCACAGAGGCATATATCCGGGGGCCCCATCTGTGTGCCTTCAACTTGCTCATCTGCCAGAGGCATTAAGCAAGATCAGCTGAAGAGGGAAGCCATGTGAGGGCTCCTTTGCCTGTGTCCTGATCAGGCAGGTGCCACCCCATCCACCATCCCAGTCTGCCTGGCTATGCCTCACCCTGCTGTTAAGGCTCCGCTGATGGTCTTTCCTATTGGGAAGATCCTTAGGAATTGACGTTGGAGAGCAGAAAGAGCCTTGGATGTGGAGGTGAAAGACCTGGTCTTGAGTCCTGACTTTTCTATTTACTGGACTATTGCTGGGTCAAAAACTTTCTTGATATTTCCATTTCCTCATGTGAAATCTCTTCCAACTCAGAGATTCTGTGACCCATTTCAAGAGGGCTTTAGAGACAATGAGGTATCATTGCAGGAACATTGACTTGAATGTTCAGATCTCATGTCTGATTCTTGTTTCCTAACTGTGTGGCCTTGGGCAACTCACTTACATTTCCTGGACCTCAGTTTCCACATTTGTAAGTAGACAGGCTCTATGATTGCCTCCAACTCTGTGCTTTTGTGACCTCTCCCTCACTAATAGACTTCTTTAGCTTTGGCAAGGCACTTTGCCCAGCGACATTTTCCCAACAACAATACGGAGTACAAGAGTGAATAACTGTATTTATAGGAACTGGAGGCAAAAGACAGTCTCAGTCTGTCCAGGGTAGTAGTAACCATTGAGGCCAGGAAGTGACTGTCCAGATTTTCTGTCTCCAAATTCAACCATGATTTCATTATCTCCACCCTTACAAAGGGATTGTTCCCTATTCCCTTGGACAGTGCCTCAGGAAAAGGGATTTGGTCATGCCTTTTCAGGCATCTGCCTAACTCCAATGTCCTTCATATGTTTGTCTTAAATATATGTGTGTGTATTATTGATGGTTTTTGTTCTTACAGCACATTTGCTTCTGAATCTATCTCTCCCACCTTACTCAGCAAATCATCCCTTTTAGTTAGCATTTGTACTGGTTAGCAAAGCACTTGACTTTTGCTAACGCATTTGTAACAAAGAAGAAAAAAGGAGTTCAGCGAAATGAACACTTGGACTAGGTCTGCCAGAATTCTCTCCCCTCTGCAAAGTCCTCACCTCTTCAAAGAGAGAATTTTCTCACAGTCTTGTCCAGGGTCAAGCTTGATCAGGGTGCATCCTTCTCTTTTCCCCTCTGCTCTCCTTTGTTTCTCCCCTCTTCTCCTATCCCATCTGTCCCCTCTCCTCTTCCTCTCCCCTCCCATCTCTCACCTATCCTTTCCTGTTTCTCTCCCCTCCTTTCCTCTTCTTTCCTTTTCTTTTTGGAGGGGTAGGGCAACATGGCCTAGATCTAGGTTCAAATCCCACTTCAGACACTGACTGGCTTTGTGACCCAGGCAAGTTCCTTTGCCTCCCTCATTCTGTTTCCTCATCTGTCTCTAAGGTGCCTTCCAGATCTCAGGCTCTCGTGGACTGAATGACTGACATGGTCCTAGTCGTGGTGCCTTTGGGTCACTTGTCATCACTTTCTCTGCTTTGCATCATTACCCACAGGTCTTCCCATCTTCTACAGTTAGTGGGGCATGTGCATTGTCACTTAACTAAGGGACAATATCTTACCTAATCTTCGTATTCTTGCCCCCACCCCCAAGAATCCCACCAAACATTTCCATAGTTCTTCACATGAGAGATATTTAAGGGGAGTTTGTGGGCTCCAACTGAATATATATTTGGTCCCGGGAGCTCTCTGACATCACTGCATGGGCATGCCTGGATGAACTCTTCCGTATGACTTTCTGCACCCCCGGTTAGGGTCCCCATGCTACAAAGACGCTTCCTGGCAGGAACAGGGAAGGTCGCCCTTCCTGCTGCGTTCTCCGCTATCAATCTCCTCGGTGTTTGCATGGAGAGTCAGTCTTCGCTCCTGGAGGATAACACTGCCTCCTCTTCACTAACAGCTGGGCCCAGATCATCAATGTCCTCCAGTGTGCCAGAGGGAAAGAAGATTTCCCAATCTCATCAGGAATTGCCAAAGCCAGCTCACTTCCAGATGTTACACTTTTCACCCAAATCCCAGGCCCTCTCAAGTTTTCTATCCATGGGTCCTAGTGAAGGAGGTGTGGGGAAGGCCCACGGAGCCCGTGTTTTATACTGTGCTTCTGGCCCTTCCCTTTGGAGTTTTAAGGAACACCAGCTAATCAGATACAGCTCATGCCACCATGTCTCAGTGTCAAGAGCAGAGGGCCTGGCTTCAAATCCCACCTCCAATTCTTACTCCCCGTGTTACCTTGGGCAAGTCACTTCTGTTGTCTGTACCTCAGATTCTTTATCTTTAGAAACGAGGAGGGGGAAGGGAGCTGGACCATATGGCTGTTGAAATCCCATCGATGTGCCTCAGTTTACTCACCCGTCAAATGAAGGGAGCAGACTAGATGGTTGCAGAGCTACCTTCTACCTCCAGATCCAGCATCCTAGGACCCCCCCCCCAATGGTATCTTTGCTATAATCTCCAGGTGATTCTGACTCTTCTCTAGGACCAGAGGATTCAGAGCCAGAAGTGACCTTAGAAATCATTCAGTTTTCTCATTTTGCAGAAAATCAAACTAAGGTCCTAGATGGGAAAGGACTTCAGGGCTTTCTTTGTCCCTCCCCCCAAAAAGCCTTCGCCAGTACAGGAAGCCCACCCATTGTTCTAGGACTAGTTTAGGAGGACAAAGGCAGTCCACTGCAGTGACAAGAGGGCTGGGTTTAAAATCATGGGACTTGGGTTTGAATCCTGGCTGTGTCACATTTCTGTGAGTGTGGGGGATGAGGCTCCATAATTTCTTCAGGACTGCCTTGATGTCTCTATTTGTAGAATAAGAGGGTTGGATTCGATAGGCTCTAAGCAGAAGATTCTATGAATCCCTACCCGCCCTGAATCCTGCAGGGACTCCTCCAGCCTCCCCTCTCCTACCTGCTGAATTACTACCCATCCTCTAAGTCAAATTCAAATGCTGATTCCTCCAGGAAGCCTTTTCTGAGGCTTCTGCCTCAGACTTCCCATGACCCTTTGTTTGCTTATCTGAGATTCACTTGAATACTGTGCAAAAATTAACTAAGTATGCTTCTGCAAGATTCAGAGGGAAAGGGAGGGAGGTTCTGTGGCTCCTTCAGTGGCCAGCGCAGGGAAGGCTCTGGACCCCACCAGCAGCTTCATCATACTAGCTGACTAGCCACATGACCTTGTCACCTGTTTGTTATATTGTTCACAATCTTTTCATCTATCTTTGTGCGTGCACCTATATGTTATTCTTCCTGAGGCATGCACCAGACTCTGATGGAAAGGCTGCCCAGAACTTTGGAGCCCCCCTGCTTGTTTGGTGTGGATAAATGAGGCCCGCAGAAGAAACGTGGACAAAGCCTCCAATCCCTGTGACCTCCTGCACATCCCACATTTGCCAGACGAGATTTCTGAAAACCTTAGGGGCACAGCTGGCATTTGTAGCACTGCTGCTGACCCAACGTGGTGGCTTCAAAAAGAGAAAGGAGAATGATGCCAGGGAATGGCCTACAGGTGTTGGCTTTCTGGAGCAAGGCTTGTGTGAAGAAAACAGTGGGCTTTTACTCTGGCATAGAGGAGCACACACATCAATCATGAGGAAGCATACATTGGTTCCTGGTGGTGTTTCTTAGAGGAGGGAACTTCAGCTGGACTTGACACAATGAGAAGGGTTAGGATGAGCAAACAGGAGAGGAAACGATTCCCCTGAGGTTCCGTGGAGAATTACACAGTCCCTGCTTCTCACTGCAACTGACCACTGCGTGGGGAGGTAGGGATGTAGGCATGTGTTCCAGGAAAGATTAATGGATAGTCCAGAGACTTACTGTGTGAGGAAGATATGTCTCCTCAGGTTTCTCAGGCACTGAAAGGAGTCATGCAGCACAAAGAGGGTGCACCATTGGAACTCTGACCACAAGGTAGATGGAGTCTGGCTCATCCTACCTGGCTTCTCACTCAGTCACATTCCTGGATTGCAACGAAGTCCAGGAACAGCTTCTTGAGGGCTCCCTTTGAAATTGATGGGAGAGCTGGGCATAGAGAGGGTTAATGGAATCGACAGGTGAACTCACTTAGGGTTTGCTTCTGCATAATAGACAGATGCATCTGATTGAGAGCTGTTAGGTAGGAGGGAAAGGGACAAAGAAGGAAGAAGATGGCCATTGGGTCCCTATTAAGTGCAGCCTTTCACTTCAGGCTTTGGACAGTATCTCAGGACATGTAAAAAGGGAACGTTTCTTTCAGGTCAAACCAACTAAGCACTGTCATCTCTCCATCCCTCACAGGAGGAATGGGGACTGATGTAATCAAGCTTATCCAAAGATTCATTACCATTTTTGTCTTGTGGATCACTTTGACAGCCTGGGAAAGTCTATAGACATTCTCTGAATCAAGTTTTTAAATTCATTAGATAAAGATACATAGTGCAGTTATCAAAATTTTAAAAGTCCAAAATAACTTCATGGACCTCAGGTTAAGACTCCCTGCCCTATGTAGACCTTTGCAAAGATGATAGATTCATTCTCCAAATTATTAGGATCTCAGGCAGGAAATGAGAATGTCCAAACCAAATCAATCCAGGACCCCCTGCCTCTGTGGTACCATTCTGCCATCTTTGATCTTGGTGGAGGTGGGCTGAGGTCTCTTCTCTACCCCTTCTACTGGCCTGGGTCTCCCCAGCCCCAGAGATTCCCTGTCCTTCCCTTGGTATTCCACTGCAAAAATGATTTTGGCTTTTTCCAATGGGATTCCCAAAAAAGAAGGAAAAAGACAATTGCTTTGGGAGAGGACAGGACTGTTTCATCCTAGCATATGGACATCTTGTTCTGAGCTGTTCCTGACCTGTTCCTCAGTGAGTGGCACAGTATTCAAGACTAAATAGCTCTTCTCCCATCTTAGCCACCCTCTAGAGGCCCTACTCACCTCTTGGTCTAGCTATTTTTGAACAGAATTGAATTCTACCACCTCCTCTCCCTTTGGTATGCCTGTGCCCACCTACCTCCACCCTTTCTTGGCACCCTTGCAGGTCCTTGAGGCCACTGAACTTGTCTGCTTTCTAGTCTTAAGAGGAGGAGTTCTGGGGCCTCCATGATACTGGAAAATACCTTTTCTTTGCCAGAGTTTTGAAACTTATTGAAAGTACAGGAAAGAAATAGGAAGGAGTACTATACAGGCCTGTGCTCCACAATTTGAAAGGGGCAGGACTGCTCTCCCTCCACTTTCTGGTCATAGAATTGAGACACTTTCCTTCAACATGACAGCCAGCCCAGTATTTACCAAGCAGGATGGGATAGGTAGGGCTCAGTTGGTCCAAATGAGAAGGGGAAAGTGTGCCAAGAGCATCTGTACCAAAATGCAGGCATGGCAAAAAATAGAAAGTGGGAGCCTGTGTGAAAGCTGAATCGTGCAAATGTGTGCTGGGGTGTAAAGCAAGGGAAAATTCCTCTCTGCTGGGACTGCAAATCATAGAATCGCAGGATCTCAGCCTGGAAAGGGGCTTGGAGGACATCAAAGTGGAAGGAATCTCTTGGGAAGCTTCCTGAGAAGGCACCTCCATGGGAGAGGCAGGCTGAGCAGCAATGCCTACAGATCAAAGCCCAGGCTTTTAGTCGAACTCAGGATGAGTCACCAGTTTTCCAGGACAGCTAAAAAGCTAATCCGATCTTCAGCTGCAAGAAGATGAACATGACACTCCAGGGGGCCTGGGCATGGTGCCCCAGGGGGCATGGGCATGGCACTCAGGAGGCATTAGCATGGTGCCCCAGGGGGCATGAGCACAGAACCCCAGAGGGAGGACAGTGACACTTTCACTTTCCTGGTCTTCAGTCCCCATTCAGAGCCCTGTGTTCAGCTCAGGGCACCTAGAGATAGTTAAGGCAGAAATAACTAGGGGACTTGGAGAGGAGGATAAGTAGGAGAGGGAGTGGCTTAGAGAGCCTTCCATACAATGATTCATTGGAAGAATTGGGGCGAGTGGGCATTTATCCTCCGATGGGGAGGCTCCAAGAGGGATGGCAGTTCTCTTCCAGGATCTGAAGGGCTGCCCTGTGTAAGAAGCATTAGCCTTGTTCTACTTGGCTCAGTCCAGTGCCATCTCCTGCATGAAGACTCTCCTTGGCTGCTTGGGCATCTTGCACTCCCCTCCAAAATGACCCTATTTTACTTTGCGGATGTTATAGTCATGCACATGTGCACGTTCTGTTCCTTTAGACCGTCTGTTTTTTGAGGGAAGCTGTTTAGTTTCAACCTTTGTATGCCAACTTCCTAGCAAGACATCTAGCATACAAGAGATGCTCGATGACCATTTCTTCATTGATGGTGGAGGAGGAAGCTGATTACATGATCAGGACAAAAACGATCATGCATTCATGTGCAGTGGGCTTTGAAGCTGACAAAGCAGGGTCACAGCTGCTATCTAAATGAGCTTCACAACAACTCCATGAGGTAGGAAGAGGAAAAGGATAATTTGACAGACAGGTAAACTAAGGCACAGAGAAGTGTACCTGAGAGGTCATCTATTCCTCCCTGCAACACAGATAGTACTTTGCTTGGCAGTCTACTTCGTACTGGGAACGTTCTAATTTGGCTGTCTGTCTAATCTCCCCTTGGACCAGCCCAGCTCAGTTCAGGGACAGGCATTCAACGGGTAATGGATTTTTTAATTCCTTCCCAAGTAAATTATGAAGACTTTTTCATGATACATGGAGAAGTTGCACTCTGGTTCAGTGGAAAGGTTACAGTGAATGAATTAAAAAGCATTTATTAATTGTGTCAAACACTGGTCTGAGTTTTGGGAAGAAAAATGTAAAAAGGACAGTCCATGCCCCCCAAGGAGCTTACTTGCTAATAAGAGAAGAATACACATATAAAGTAGTAGTGGCTAGGGAGAGTTTTCTGGATTAGGAAGGCATGGGGTTGATGAGTAACATAACAGGGCAATTGATGGACATGACCTTACTGTACTTGGGTATAATAGTGTGGATCTGAATACCATTCTCAAAGCTACAGGTAGAATTTGGGTTCTTAGGGGTGGTGTGGAGATGGCCATAGAGAGTAGCGGGTACTGTGTTTAAGTTGAGTAAGTCGTGGGGAAAGCTGACCAGGGCAAGGTCCCAGGGTGGGAGGGAGCTGGGGAGCCAGCCAGGTGAGAGGCCATAAGAAGCATGGGAGGAAGGTGGTCAGAAAGCTAGTTGTGAAATCATAAACCTCTGAAGCCAATGTTTTCTTAGATGAAGCTGTGATCTCCCTGAGTATGACTTCTACCAAGTGTTCCTTGTCCTCCCCCCGCCCCAGTCAAATAGAACAGTCGTTGTTCTACATGACAGCCTTGATTGTGGTATGGTTCAGCCTACATTCCAGTTAAATCAACCTTTTAAATAGTTAAGGACAGCATTTCACCCCACAAAATATGTAGTAAGTAAGTAGCACACCTTTTGTCATCCCTATTTGATACAAGGGGAAACTAAGTCCCAGGAAGATGAAGTGGATTGCTCCAAGTCACATGACTAGTAAGTGGAAGAGCTGGAACTAGAATCCCTTTCTCCCGCCTCCAGGTTTGCCGCCTTTCCCATTAGACTTCATTGTTACAAAATAAATAGTGTTAATAGTGTAAATAGTGGTACAAAAATAACACTAACTCTTATTTCTCAAGTTTAAGTTTGGCAAAAGTTGTAGGACAGCTGCCAACCTGCATTAGTGGAGGGAATTTCCTCCCTGGAAGTTCCACATGCCCAAAATATCACAGTTTCATCCCTCCTCTCAAACTATCCTCCTCCCTTCTCAAAAGCGTGTTAGAAAAGCTCTCTACTGATGATCACACCGAAAGGTGGGTAGTACGAGCATTATTCTTTCCATTTTCCAGATAATTAAAAGGAGGCTCTGAGAAGAAGCAGCTTGCTCAGCATCACTCAATAGTGAGGTAGAGCTCCCTATTCCCCAGCCAGCTCTCCGTCCACTATATGATCCTGCTTTTTACATAAGAAGGAGCAGAAGATGATGAAGATGAATAGAAACAGCAGATAAGTCATGGCTCCTGATGAGTTTCACTAGGTACACAATCCTGAGGGATTCCTGCCCTTTCAAGCATGCAAAGTGAATGGGAGAATTTGTCTTGCCAGGTGCACTTAACCAGTCTCACCAAGGGCAACCTTCCACTGGGCTCATCGTGTCATAAAGGGATCTTTAACTGTAAATGTTTAAACAAGTGAATTCAAATACTATTGTACTAGGGTGATTCAAAAAGGTTTGTAAAGCAAATTATTGGCTCATTATGCAAATAATTATTTAATCAAAAAAATCTGTGAATTAGACCTCAGAGGATAGGTAGACCAAACCTTTCCTAAGTCACACTGTTCCCTCTATATTCCCAAGAAGTGGGCATCCAGCCTTCCCCTAAAGACCTCTCATTGTAGACTGATGTCCCCTTCTCTTGAAGAATTTAGGCAGCATAGTGGAAAGAATGCTGGACTTGGAGCCAGGAAGTGCTGAGTTTGAATCCAGTCTTAGACATTTTACTAACAATGTAGCTATGTGCAAATCATTTAATCTCTACTTGCCTCAGTTTCTTTTTTCTGTAAAATGGGGATAATAATATCATCTACCTCCTAGAATCGTGAAGATCAGATGAAATGATCAATGTAAAGTGCTTGGTAAACCATAAAACACTCTATGTTAATTATTCTTATGACTACTAGTACTATGATTATCACCATTCTCAGTCCATCAGCATCTTCTCTAAAGTGTGCTATTGAAGATGGCATTTGGACTGACCAGGGCAGATAATGACAGGATTGTCACCTCCCTAGTCTTGGATACTGCCTTTTTAAAATGCACACTAACAGGGCATTAAGTTAGATATTCCAAGGGCATTTAAGGAGGAAGGTGAATGAAGGACAAAAAAAAAAAGATGGAAAATGGCAAAGATCTGCTAAACGTTGTGCCAAATCCGTCTTCCTGGAGGATAGCAGAGCCATCACATGTGAACTCTCATAGCACATCTCGAGGGCTTGCATGAAGACTGTGAAGCGGTACAAAAGTAAAGGGAGAAGCAGATGCACCAGGCCAAGTATATGCTGAAGGAGTCTCCACTGGAGGTGACAGAATGATGTGCAGATAATGTGGGCATTGGGTTGTAGTTGCACAAACGGGAGGAGTAGCTTATGAATTGATTGCATTCCAGCTCCTTGGAAGTGTCATGCTGACTCATATTGTGCTTGGGTCCAGATCTTCGTTCCAATCTTTGCTGTCTCAATCCTGTCCTTAGGTAACTGATTTTCCCAGGCCCCCAAGTACAGTCAAGGCTGGATTTGATTTGATCTTATTGAATTTGACTCATCTTTCTGCCTTGCAGCATCCATCCCAATTCTATCACCTAATTCAATCGCAGCCCCTCCTAGTGTCTTGTCAACTCTGTGCCATCTTTATTTGTCCAGCCTGGTCACAGTGGGAGGAGCTGATCTGTGTGTCCAGCAATTGCCACCCCCTTTCCCTTGACGTGGGTCAGAACCAAAACTTGAGAAACTCACGCTCTTCTCATCTCCTTCTCTTGAAAGCCCACTCCTTTTTCTAGCCCAGCTCAATGGCTACTGCTTCCATGAAGCCTTCTCCCATTCTTCCAGTTGGAAAGGATTTTTCATTTCATTGAACGTGCATGCATTTTGTTTAACCTCTATCTTATAACTATTCTTATTAAGTCATATTCTGCAGACGTGATAGGTGCATAATAGAATGTGAATTCTCATGAGTGCAGGAAGGGACTGTGCCTTATTATTTTTGTTTCCCTAACTTCTAGTAGGGAATGAGAGGCAGAAAGAGACAACTGGATGTAGGTCTTGTCACATCCAGAGCCCCGGATGATTCCCTGTGGGACTTCCTCTCTTGGAAATGAGGCCGAATCACAACGTACCAGGACTATGGAACTGGAACCAAATGCTTCAGGCTCATCTGCTGGAGCAGTAGAACATGGCTAGTGGGGACAACTCTTTCTGCATCCACAAATGGGTCTCCAGAGCACAGAACAGAGAGGGTTTAGATTTCTAGGCTACAAGATTGCAAGGCTTCCTAATGATGCCACTGGGGAGCACAGGATGGCTCTGTCTGTCTCATTTTCAACCTAGGCTCCCTTGGTTTCTTCTCAGACCTGTCAGAGATGGGTTTCTACCTTTGATAGCACCTTTTTTTTGAAACTGTGAAATTGTTTGACCTTAGAACATTAGAGTTGAAAGGGACCTAGGAGCCCATCTAATTTGATCCCCCACTTTTGAAAGGGAGAAACTAAAGATCATGGACCTAACAAGGGATAGGGATAGAAATAGAACTATGGGTTAACCATGACTTTTGATGCCCAGAGCAACATTGTTTTCCCCTAATTACCATCCATTCTGAAACAAGGGACTTCCTCCTAATTATGACTACTTAAAGAATCACAAAATTTATTTTAAAAGACACCAATACTACAAGCATCCCCAAAGACCACTCTAGCCAATGCCTATCTCACCCAAGAGTCCCATAAGTTCTGCCTGAGCACCTGTGATTTTGAGAGCCCTCTAACCCCCCAAGGCAATCATCCCACAGATGGATAGCTCCAACTGATAGAAGCCCATTCCCCAGACTGATCTGAAACCTGCTTCTCTGTAATTTCCACCCTGAGTCACTGGATCTCAGAGGAATCTGAGGGAGTATGAATTCCAATTTATACCTGAAGCATGAATTGTCTCAATGTCACACTCAACAAGTATTTATCCAGCTCAAAGACCTCTGGTGATGGGAAACTCACTTCTTTCCCAGACAACCTATCCTACTTTGGCGTAGTTCTAATTGTTGGGAAGATTTTCCTCAGATTCATCCAAAACCTACTTCATAGTCCTGTAGATATGTATCTCTAAAAACAGAAGGCACCTTAGAGATATTTAGCCCAACTACATCACTTTGAAGCTGATGAGTTTGGGTTAGTGAGGGTCAATGACTTACCTATGGTCATCCAGGTAATAAGGAACAAAGTCAAGAATTCAAATCCAGTTGTTTTTTCCACCATCACCTCCCCTGAAGACCCCTTTCCATTCACATACAAAAATGTTAACAGTCCTAAGGGGAAAAAAGGCCTCCCCTTGATCCTTATCTGACAACTATAACCACCATCCCCTCCTTTTCATGACTATACTCTGCATTGAAGAAAAAAAAAACTACAACCAGAAATGCTGATACTCATAAATTCAGCTACCTGAGAGACTGAAGCTAGTATGTGTCTTGAGCTCAGGAGCTCTGAAATGCAGCAGGCTCGGGCGATATTGGGTGTCCACCCTGGGTTTGACGTTAATATGATGAATCACCAGGTTGGCCAATGAGGGATGAGCTAGGCCAGATCAGAAACAGGATAGGTCAAATCAGCAGCATTGGGCCTGTTCTTGAACTTCCAGTCCCAAAAAGAAAAACAAAAAAGAACAGAACAGAAAAATACAATCAATATTTTATGCCTGTTCTCCCCTACCACCTAATCTCTCTCTTCTCAGAGCTGGAATTAGGATGCATGCACACACACACACACACACACACACACACACACACATCTGGGGTGGGGCACAGAAGGCATACTCATTTGGAGGAAAGGTATTGAGACTATGGGAAGATGTGGGGCAATGTGGGAATGGGGTATGAGAGAGATCAGTTCCAGAACACCTGCTTGAGACTGCTGCTGGAAAGGGTAGCACACATTAGGAAAGGGGGAGCTAGATAGGCCAAGGGAGAAGTCAATATCAGTGTACCAAAGCTCCCAGTTCCTATTTATCCAGGCCATTAAGGTTTGCAAAGAACTTTACATATAATCTTTGTTTTGATTGTCACAACAACCCTATTGCCTAGATGCTATTATTATCCTTATTATCCTTGTTTTATAGATGGGGAAACTGAGGCTGAGGGAGGTAATTATTTTTTACCAGGGTCATATAGATGGTAAGTACCTGGAGTAGGATTTGAACTCAAGGCTTCCTAATACACTATGAAGTGATGTTAACACCCTCTAATTTAGCTTCCTGGGTAAAAGCCCAATTACCCTACCCTATGGCCATGCCTCACCTGAATCTCTTATAATTGGTCTTGAATTCTGGCCCCTGGAGTCCAGCAGCACAAGTTCAATCCCTTGCCCATTTTGAAATCTGTTTAAAGCTACTTCAGAGACAATCTGGTCAGATTTCTGCCTCAAAAACTTCATGGAAATAATCCAGACACCCAGCCTTGCTGAACTGGGCTCCCTGTTCCTTTAGGCAATGTTCATCAAGTTACTGAGGTCATAAAATATCACCAAGCCTCCTGTGGCAATCAGGTCCTGAGGGGGATCCAAATTCTCATTGGTCTACAGGAAGTAGGATTTTACTAATGATAACTTGGTATGTCCTACCCAAGGAAATATAGACCTATATAGATATTCATATAGATATACATATACACATAGAGAGACACATTTACTCATACATATCTTTCTATATATTCATTAACTTCTGGAAACAAAGACACTCTGTTCTCTAACATGCTGAAGGGGAAAGGGGAGGGTGGATATGGCAGCTGTAAATGAAGACAGACATGCTGTTGACATGGAAACCCAACAGTTAAAAAAAACTCTGCAGGCAGTTTCAAAATGTCAGATTTTGATAACCAGGTTGGAGTCCTTGTTCCTCTGTAGTGAAATGTTTGGCAAAACACACACTGCCATGAATTTTTGACAACACATCATCTCTGCCACGTCAACAGAGCCATATGTCTCTATGATGAGGAAAGCACCAGCTATCCATGTCCCGAGACCAACAATGCAGAGAAGATTCCCACTTGGCGGCCAAGGAGCACGATTTTTTTTTTAATCAGGGATGTATTTTATGAACATATAATGTTCAGGTGAGTTGAATATTTTCTACTCCATTCTTGTCTGTGTGAGAAAAACCTGTTAAAATGTCTAATTCTCTCTTTACAGTTCTCAATAGATGCATCTTGGACTGCCTCTGAATTTGCCTTGAGCAAGTGATTGTATGTGTCCAAACCTTTGCTAATTAATTTTAAGTGAGGGGAGAAAAGCACATTAAGAAGCAGTCAACCACCTACACACCCATAGTTGCCAGAGCTTGAAGGATGAAGGAGAAGGGAACAGTTTTGGACTTGGCTGGCTCTCTCTGGTCCGAAGTCAACTTCGCTTCTGATGGGGTGGAAGAGATCATTTGTCGTCACTCTTCACTTCAGGGGATGATTGAGTAAAATCAAATATGTTTATGTCCATATATGTCTATATACATGCTCATGTATACATACACACACACACACATGAACACATCTCCACTAGCCAAGTTAAGCACAGAGCAGCTCTTCACTTGAAAGTTGGTCACTAAATGATCACCTGGGGGGGGGGGGGGGGGGGAGGGAACAGCATTATAACATGACCAATGCCCCCCCAAAAAACTTTGGAATCCAAAGTGATCAGAAGAAGTCATGAAATTACAGGATCATTGGGTCTGGAGCTGGGAAAGGCCTCAGAGACCATCTAGTCCTGATTTTTCATTTTAGAAAGGAGGAAACTGAGTTTCAGGGAGGTGAAGAGATTTGATGCACAAGTAGCAAGCATCAGAGGAAGGGCTCGAACCAAGGAAGAGTAGCTCTGGAATAAGTATTCTTTCCACTCACTATAAAGCAATAACAATGATAATAATACCAACAATAATAAATCATTTGGACATAGGATGTGCCCTCCCTTTTGTTTGTGCTTGATCCAGATCTGGGATTTCACTGGGATTGGAAACCCCTTCCCACCCATGTTGCTTGATCACTTCTGTGTAATTTAGACTCTTAGGCATTAGCATGAGGCACTGAGACATTGACTTCATCAGAGTCTCATCCAACATGGATCAGAAGCAATACCTGAACCCAATTCTTTCTGGCCCCAAGGATCCATCCTAATCTTCAATGTGCTTTGTTCTATGATTTATTAAAGGAGGAAATTGGATGAGATGATTTCTAATGGCCCTTCTGGGTCTAAATCTATTACTCCTTTAATGATTTTGGTCTGGACCTTTGGTTGCCATGGTTTAGGGGGAACTTCTCAAATGTAAAGTGCTTTCATTGATGCAGATGACAACTCATCTGAAGCTTATTGTTTTAAAGTCAGAGTTTTAACTTTGAGCCTATGAATGTTTTTTTCAGGTATTGTTAAATATTTGGATAACTTTTTCAATTTAAGTGATTTCCTTTGTAATCTCATTTTATTCATTTAAAAACACTGTTCTGAGAGGGGTCCATAGGCTACCCCAGACTGTAAAGAGGTCCATGACACAAAAAAGGCTGAGAAGACATTTCTCAGAGGGTTTCCACAGACACTGAAAAATGAGGGGATTTTCCTAGTGTCATTCAGTGGGCCAATGTCAGAGGTAGCATTCAAATCCAAATCTTCCCAACTCCACTCTTTCATGGTTTTATAATCTGTAAAAAGAAGAAGCTGGTGCAGCAGAACTCTAAGGTGCCTTCTAGCTCTAGATATATGATTCTGTGACCATGGGATATCTGTGTTGCAGAAGAGGGGTGTAGAAAACATGCTTTGTTACTGAAGGGATTCAACAGCAAAAACTCAGGGTGCCTTCAATAGCCCCAGTGGTGGTGTTCCTTTGGGTGAATGAATGGCTGTTGGTCAAGGAATCCTATTTCAGACAACTGCATGGAGGGGAGCAGAACCCATCAGCCAGCAATGTTCACATAGTAGTCACTCAAGGAATGTTGGCTGTTGGGGCAGCTAGGCGGTGCAGTGGATAAAGTACTGGCCCTGGAGTCAGGAGGACCTGAGTTCAAATTCAGCCTCGGACATATAACACTTACTAGCTGTGTGACCCTGGGCAAGCTACTTAACCCCATTGCCTAGCCAAAAAAAAAAATGACAAAACAAACAAACAAAAAGAAATGCTGGCTGTATTTTAAAGTTGTTTTTTTTTCCAATAAAGGACAGAGAATACAGAATTTCCCAAGTATGTGCTGTCAGCATGGGTCTATCTCTCACTGGGGCCAAACAGAACTCATTCAATCCCTCCTCAACAGAAAGCCCTTGAAGACTTGAAGACATTAATATCAACATGATGCTGTCACAAAGATAACAGAGTAGTAGCATCTATTGAGCATAAATCAAAGAAGTGTCGACCATTGTCATGGAGGATGACCAATGCAAGAACCAAATAGAAGAGGAATTCCCCATTCATGGTAAATGCCTGTAGATGATAGTTGTGCTAATTAAATTACATTAAGATATGACACATTACAGGGCCAATTGATTGGGACCCATAATCACTCAAAAGAGAATGTGCTATCCATTTGCATAGAAAAAAAAAGTGAAGAAGAATATACATGACCCAAATGGTGACATGCAATGAAATGGGCAGCCTATTGAATGAATCCATCAGAACACACACACACACACACACACACACACACACACACACACACACACAAATCCATATGCCTGTCTTGGATAGATAATGCAGAACAGAATAAAATAAGGAGATTTGGATTGATAGCACTTGGAAAATGGTAAATGCTCTCAAGTCTCTGGGAGAGCCACTGATTTACTAACCAATATTCTCCTAGCGATATGTGTAGCTCTGGATTCTGAATGCCATGATCCTGCAAGGAATACAAGGCAATGCAGACACATAAAGTAGGCTGAAGCACCTTACTAGTTACCGACAATGGTACTTGGAAGTAAGTGGGGAAAAAGACATCCTAAAGGACTTTCTTTACCTGAAAAAGTAAAGGTGTCTGTCATGTAGGGAAGAGTGCTAAGTAAGAAATAGACCTGGAGCAGTGTTGGTACCCACAGTACAGAATGATAAAAGAACCAGAGAAAGAACTACAGCACCATGGAGAGATCATACAATTGCAGAATTACCTAGATTTTGAGTTTGAATAGTTTTTGTTAACACCATATAGAAGGAACCTCCTCTTTTTTCTTTCTTTTTTTTTTTTTGGACTGTTTTGTGTCCCCAGCACTTAGAAAAATGCCTGGCACAGAGTACGTGCTTATTAAATGTTTATTAACTTGACTTGATCTCAATAGCTATTAGTCTAACCTATAAATGACTAGGATATTCCACCCAAGTGGTCATCCAACCTCTGCTTAAAGACCTTCAAGGAAGGGAACCCACCCCTCAGCCCCCAAAAAGCAGTCCTTTCCCCATCTTGTCTGCATTTTGTCCCTGGACACCCTCTGGTTTACCAATGTCCTTCTTATGCCAGGTACTTAGAACTGTGGAGGATGTATAGAAAAACATGTATCAGGATCTCACCAGATGAGAAAGAATGCCATTGAGACAGCATGAGAATGGATCATTGATCTACTTCTGGAAAGAACCAAAGAGGTCACCAAATCTAACCCCCTCATTTTACAGATGAGGAAACTGAGGGATCTAGAAGGAAAGTGACTAGACTGACATCTAATAATCCTCAAACACTGACCCATTGATCCATTGAAGGGAATTCCAAACTGTTGTCAACATTATTTAGTTGTAAATTCAAAATCAAAGCTCTCTCCTAATCCCCCGTCAGCCTGAGTTTTTCCCACGATTTTGTGAATACAACGGATAACGGAACATGTTGGCAGTTTGGTGACAGAAGTAAACCTAGCCAGTAACTCAATCAATAAATCAAGAAGCATTTATTAAGGACCTATTAGGTGACAGGTATATACTAAATGCTGGTGATGAAAAGACCAGTCTTTATCAAGGAGCTTATGTTCTACCCACTATCAGAGGGAAGAGCAGAATTAGGAGGATCTCTAGCCACAAAGGCTATGATAAGATCTAGCACTGAGGTTCCTTTCTCAATGAGACCTACTGAGCTTACTCTAAATCTCCCAGGTTGAGAGAATGGTGCCCAGTGATGGGCACTGCACATGACTGACAAGTTTCACCATTTTCATAATGGGGGGTGGGGTGGGAGGGAAGAGACACTAGGCAGCTGGATGCCTAGCCTCTTGGTGTATGAGCTGAGGTCTATTTCTAAGGACCTCCCTATTTCTCTTCCTCTCTTCTAATTCCAAAGGAAGATAAAATGTCAAGATAAGCAATCACATCCATGTGGTTGGGACAGTTTTTAAACACCCCATATTCTGGGCTTTATGCTTCCACCCTCCTCCAAGATAAAGAGAGATGGAGAGGAATGGAAAATGGGAAAAATATGAAGAATTAATTTTATTGGCAATAATTCACAGTGGGATTTAATTTTGGCTGGGGCTCCAAAAACCTTTTAAAAGAAGAAACTCAACCAGAACTAGGAAAAGACTTTAAGATGGTCGAAGGGCATTAGTGTTCTCACAGGTCTCACAGAATTATAAGATTTTAGATTTAGACCTGGACAGGAGCTTAGAAAGCCAAGTTAATTTCATTAATTTCACAGGAATTCCAGGGCTGGAAAGAGGCCTGAGGTACTCGGGTCTACCCAAATTCTGCTGCTTCTATTCAGACCCCATGAGCTTTATTCAATTATTCTGAGTTAGACTTGGAGTTCTTTCTCTCTTCTCCCTGTCCTTATCACATGATAGATTTCTAGAATGGTAATAGCCACAGGGTCTTAGAACTGGAAGTGACTTCTGAGGGCTTTGAGTCTAGACCAGGGGTAGGGAACCTGCCTGAACAAGAACCCCTCTATGACATCCTCACCAAGTGGCCAGCCTGCCCCTGTTTAGACATTCTATGGACAGAAAACTCCCTACCTCTTGAAGTGGCCCATTCCACCTTTACATAAACCTAATTGTTAAGAAGTATTTTCCCACATAAAACTTAGACCTGCCTCTTGGCCACAACATGTGGCTCCTGGCTCTGCCCCCAAGATTCTGTTCTTTGTGCTTAGCTCTTTGAAGCTTACAAATTGCTTTTATGTCTTCACAACAGTCCTGGGAGGTAGGAGTTAAGGCATTATGTCTATTTTACAAGTGGGGAAACTGAGGCATGAGGAAATTAAAATGACTTGTTTATGGGTCCCTAGTCAACAAGCAGTGGGAGTGGGATTGGTACAGAATTTCTTCCTGCCTCCTACTCTCACAGCTGTTTCTTCTAATCCCCAACACATCCCTGTGCTCTCCTCTCACCCTACCCCAAGCACACATAGCACAAAATCATAGCCTCCTAGAGCTGCGCCCAATCAGGTAGCTGCTCTACCTGAACATGAAGGACTTCTACTTGGAGAAGCGCTCATGCAGCTTCCAATGGAAAACATTCAATATTGGGATCCCGTGCAGTTCCCAGAGCACTGAGTTTGGAGTCAGACACCCAGGGTCCAGTCCTGGCCATGCTGCTTACTAGACATGTGACTTTGGGCAAACCATTTCCCCTCTTTGGGCCTCTAAAGAGAGGGCATTGGGCTAGATGGTTTTTGAGGTGTCTTCAAAGTCTAAACCTAGCCTGTGGCCTAAAAAAGAAAACAGATGTCATTACCCGGCTTTTGTCTGCTTAAGAAACCTGGGTATCCAATGCAATGAAGATGAGATATCTTTCAGATAGCTTTACTTCTGGAAACAAGGGGCTAGACATGTGCACAACCAGAAAGGTAAAACAAATTACAAACACAACAGGCCCTACTCTCAAAAAGCTCCCAGTCTGATGAGTGAAACAACATGCCACATGAATCTCTGACTCACTAATTAGTGAGACATTTCTTGAAGGCATCTGCCAGCCCCCCCTCACCAAGTCTTTCCCTCTCCAGGACGCTCTGGCAACCTGCTGCCCAGCCCTCACATGGCCTGCTCTCCCATCTTCCCACCATCTACTCCATATCCCGTTGATAGCTCGTGCTTAGCTAATCTGTACATTGCACTGAAATCCAGTCTAATCCAGTTGCCTGCCTTAACAGGAAGCTGAAACTGTCTCCAAGCAGAAAGTCAGACACTTTGTGCCCGGAAAACAGAGCTAATAGCCAATTGGGCATATTGGCAGCATTGCTCAGCAGCTACACATGAAGACTGAAATTAATGAGCTCTCTGAAGGAAACAAGAAGGGGAAAATCTGACCTTATTTTTCTTCGGCTGCCTCTGACCTCAAATGGCTCACGTTTCCTGAAGGGCTTTTCTTTGTCTGCTGTGCCCCCGTGGGATTGTCCCGCCGATTCTGGGGCCCTGCCTAAATCACTTCACCTGGATGTTCCTCACCTGGGAGGCAGATCACAGGTGCACAGATTGAAAGCTAGGATGGAGCTCAAAGGTAACCACGTCTCAGCATCCTCATTTTACAGATGAGGAAACTGAGACCTTGGGAACTTTTGGCTTACCCAAAGTTGGTGATTGTCAGAATTTGAATGCCAGTCCTCTGATTCCAGAGGCTCGGTTATTCTCATTGTGCCATCTGCACTCCCTACCTTACCATATTGCTATGAAGAGAACACTTTGCTGACCTTTGCCTGTCACACAGGCAGGAGCTGTTGCTTTTCCATTGGTATCGTTATTCTCATTTTGGCACAGAGAGAAGGGGTTGGCCTTTGGGGTATGAACACCTGAGTTCTAGTCAGTTTCTCTTACAACAGCTGTGTGACCATCGACAAGTCGCTTAACCTCTCACTGCTCCTGCAACCTCAATCAAAGGGTTAGACACATACAATAGATGGATGTATATGGATGGTGGGCAATGGGGTAATGTCCCTAAGAAGGGGAAAATCTTGACAAAATCGTGTCCAATTGGACTCCACAGGCTGGCTCAGATCTCAGAGTCTCAAGGGAAGGTCCCAGATACTGCTAGACAAAGGATCTCAATTTGGCCATTTATCAAAGGGCCTAGAGGGGATCTCATTTCAGGGGAGTTTCTCTACAGAAAGGGTAGCCAAAGCTTCTCCCCTCCCCTCACTTCCCATCTCCATGACAACTAAGCTGGGTGTTCCAGTTATCACTGTAATGAACAATCACTAAAGTAATGACTTGGTCTAGCACAGCCTGTGGCCCCCACACCCTACTCATCCAGTTGGTAGAAATGGACAAAGGTGATTGTGCAAGGTGTGGGGCAGGGCTGGGGTAGCTGCAGCCTCCAGGCCACGTGTGGCCCTCTAGGTCCTCAAGTGCAGCCCCTTGACTGAATCCAAACTTCAGAGAACAAATGCCCTTCATAAAAGGATTTGTTCTGGAAAACTTGGACTCAGTCAAAAGGCTGCACCCAAAGACCTAGAAGGCCACATGTGGCCTCAAGGCCACAGGTTCCCCACTTCAGGTATAGGGGATTGGGGAGCTGCAAAGCCTGGCAGGTGCCCTGTCCTGCTTGACATCATCAGAGGATTCCAGACTGGCCAACAAACACAAGGGTAGCATCTTCCAGGGAGTGCACCCTGAAGTTAGGTACTATAGGAAATCACAAAGGAGGGCTTCTAGACCCTGCTCACAGTCTGCCTGGCAGACAAAGCATGGAGGAACATAATGGCTTCTTAGTAGTAATAACTCCCATGTGCCTACAGGTTGCTTGGCAGAAAACTTTTTTTTCACATCTCAACTTAATTTTATAATGCCCTACGAGCAGCCAAAGTGATGTTCCTACAGGCCAGTTTTGACCATGCAACTGCCCTGTTCAGCAACCTCTAGTTGCTGCTTATGTCTGATATCTCCAGAATCAAATACAAAACTCTGTATGGCATTTACAGCCCTTTGCAATCTGGATCCAGCCCACCTTTCCAGAACCTAGACATTGTCTACTCTGGCTTCTGTGTTGGCTCATTATCCATCTAACACACCAGAAATGTGGGTGTTCTCCTAAGGCTCTACCTCCTTCCCGGGCCATCTCTCTCTCTCTTTCTCTCTCTCTCTCTGTCTCTGTCTCTCTGTCTCTCTCTTTCTCTCTCCTCTCTCTCTCCATCTCTCCTCTCTCTCCCTCTATCTCTGGTTCTCTGTCTCTCTCTTGGTTGATTGTTGTCCTCCGTTCTTGAAGAGGACCAAAGTGGCATCACTGCGTTAGAGTCAAGTTACAGTGTGGCCAACTGTGGCTGATCACACCAATATGAGATCAGAAAGCTCTGCCACAGGTCAGACACAAACAGTCATTGTGAACCTTTGGAATGGATTCTCTAAATTTGCCTATCTTGCATTTCTCTTGAGCTATTTCAATTCTGCTTTGCTCATAGAGCACAGCACCTTCTCTGATGTGGGCATGCCAAGCTGAGCTGTCCTGTGCCAGTGTCTCCAATGTCACACAATCAATTCCAAAGTTCTTCAGAGAGACCTTGACAGTGTCCTTGTATTGCTTCTTCTGACCACTATGTGAATGTTTGCCCTGTGTGAGTTCTCCATAAAATAGTCTTTTTGGCATGCATACATTTGGCATTCAAACAATGTGGCCAGCCCATCAGAGTTATACTCTCTGCAGTAGAATTAGAATGCTTGGCAGCTTAGTTCGAGAAAGGACCTCAGTGTCTGGTATCTTATCCTGCCAGGTGATCTTCAGAATCTTCCTAAGACAATTCAAATGGGAGTGATTCAGTTTCCTGGCATGGCCCTTGTATACTGTCCAGGTTTCATAGGCATAAAACAATGAGGTCAGCACAATGGCTCTGTAGCCCTTCACTTTGGTAGTCAGTCTAAAACTTCTTCTCTCCCACGCTTTCCTTTGGAGCCTCCCAAACACTGAGCTAGCTCTGGCAATAAGTGTGTCAGCCTCAATATCAGTATACATCCCTTGAAAGTATACTGCCAAGTTAAGTGAACTTATCCACAGCATTCAAAATTTCTCCACTTGCCATAACCAATGATTCCACATATGGGTGGTATGATGCTGACTGATGGAGTACCTGTGTTTTCTTGGTATTAATTATTAGACCAAAATTAGCAGAAGCAGCAGAGAAATGAGCCACACTTTGTTGTATCTCAGCTTCAGAGGCTGCACTGAGTGCACAATCACCTGTGAACAAAAACTCATGCACCAACACTCCCTTCACTTTGGTCTTGGCTTGTAACCTTTCAAGTTAAAGAATTTACCATTGGAGAGGTAGCTGACCTCGATGCCATGTTCATCCTCATTTAAAGCATTTGGCAACATGGCTGAAAACATCATGCTAAGAAGCATGGGAGCAAGCACACAGCCTTGGCTTACTCCATTGGTGACTAGGAAAGCACGAGAGCATCCTGTCTCTGTCTGTTTCTGTGTGTCTCTCTCTGTCTCCATATCTCTGTCTCCATCTCTCTGTCTCTGACTCTGTCTCTGTCTCTGACTCTCTGTCTCCCTCTGTCTCTGTATCTCTGTCTCCATCTCTCTGTCTCTGACTCTGTCTCTCTCTGTCTCTTTCTCTCTCTCTGTCTCTCTGTTTCTCTCTGTCTCTCTCTGTCTCTCTGTCTCTTTCTCTGTCTCTCTGTCTCTCTCTCTTTCTCTCATTTTATGCAGATCTACACATCCAGCCTCAGTCTCACAACACCAGTTGCCAATTGGACATTTCCAAGTGGATGTCCCAAGGTATCTCAATCTCAGCACACCCCAAACTGAACTCATTCTCTTTCTAAACATTCCCCCATTGTCCAAACTTCCCTATTTGGGTCAAAAGCACCACTGGCTTTCCAGTCTCCTAAATTTGTAATCTCAGTTTAATCCTAGACTCTTCATCTTCCCTCACCCCACATAGTTCCCCAGGCTTGCCATCTCTACCTTCACAGCCTCTCACAAACAATCCCTGTTTCTGCACACTTGCACACACGTTTATATACATTTGCACACACATTTACACACACATGCACACATACACAGCCACCACCTTAGTTGAGAAAATCCTCACATTTGGCCACAATTATCACAATAGTCTCCTAATTTGTTTCCTTGTCTCATCTCTCCCCATTTCTATCCATCCCCATAGTGCTGCTAAAGCCATTTCCCTTAAGCATAGACATGACCGTGTGTCTCTTTTGCTCAATCAACTGTCATAGCTCCCTATTGCCCATAGGATAAAATACAGCATTTCCTGTTAAGCTTTTCAAGGCCTTTTCAACGTGGTCCCAAACCACCTCATTACTTCCCCTTCTGTGCTCTGCCATCCAGCCCTACTGGTCCCCTTTCTGTCCCTCACATGTGACACTCCATCTCCTATCTCCACATGCACCCCTGGAATTTTTCGCTCCTCACCTTGGGCTCTTAGAATTCCCCTCTTCCTTCAAGACTCAGCTCAGGAACCACTTTCTACATAAAGCCTTTTCTTCCTGATTCCATCTCTGCCCCGCCACCTGCTTAGGGGCTAGTGCTACAGTAGGAAATACTTTGTGTTCAACAACTTTGGATTCATTTCTATTTATTCTCTTCATACGTATTTTGCACAGACACATGTATATGTATGTGTGTACATGTGTGCATGTACATACATATGTATACATATCTCCCTGAGAGTAGAGATTGTTTCATTTATTACATTTGTATTCCCAGTGTTTAGAATACTGCTTGATACATGATAGGTGATTAAGAAATGCTTATTGGTTGAGTGATTAATATAGACCCGATTTGGTCTAAACAGACAAGTCTTCTTTCTGTTTATTATATATGCCATTCCATCTCCTCTCTCTAGACCTTTGCTTTGGCTGTGCTCCCCCCCGGCATTCTCTCCTTCTTTGCCTCTTCCTCTAAAGTGCCCTAATGTCCTTTAAAGCTCAGATGATGCATAGCCTCCATGGGACCTCTCATGATTCTCTGACCTGCCATGCCCCTCTGCCAACTCTACCTTTTCTTTATTTCACATGTGTTTCACACAGCCCTGTACATGTATATCTTCTCTTCCCTTATGGATGGAATGTAAGCTCTCTGAGGGATGATGGAACAAGTATTATTGTGCTTGGTGTACAGAAGGTGCATAATAACACCTATTGGTTAATTGAAGAGATGGACGATACAATGTTCTGAGGCATTATCATTACATCCTAGTGGTTACTCAGTCCTATGATGGAGAGAATGACTCCTTCATCCTCAAATTGATGGACGTTTGAACTCTCATGTCCCCTCTCCCACCCCAAGGTCATCTGCTAGTGGCTGCCCCATTGACCTTGGCCCATCTTTGGACCTGTCCTCAGAACTCTTCCTCTCTGGCAGAACCTTTGAGAGCCTGCATTCCCCTGGCCCAGGCTCGTATGAGAAGCCATAAGGAGACAACCAAGATCCATCGCACAAGTGTTAATGTTACTGTATCGATTACCCCACAAGAAAGCTCAGCGGCAGAACAGCCACATAGTCAGCAGGTGACAGATCAGGGACCTAAACAGAGGAGCCCAGACCGAGAGCCAGAAGGCGTCTGCAAAGCCATCTGGTCCAACTGAGTCATTTTACAGCAAAGAAACCTCAGGCTCAGGGAGGGGGCATGACTAGGTAGTAAGTGGCCGGGTCAACATTTGAACCCAAATCCTCTGACTACCGAGCGAGGACCCTTTCCTTCCTTTCATCGTCACAACTCCTGTTTTCAGTCCTGATTAGTGACTAACTCTCCTGAACCATTATTTCAGGAAAGTCCCTCACATCTCTCTCTAGTCTTTGACCATTTCTTCCACAGCCCTATCAACTGTTTTGCCACCCTCTCCTTCTTCTAATTATGAGACCATGAAGCATTGTCAGGGGAATAAGCACTTCTATAGGCCCTACTATGTGCCAGGTGCTGTGCTAAGTGCTTTTTGCAAATATCATCTCATTTGAGAACCCTGAGAGGTAGTGCCATTACCAAACCAATTCCTCATTATTCCTAGAAGGTATGTGTCAGTCTATTCCCTCAGGGCCACACTTAGCACCCTCGTAAATTTCTGAACCAAAGTGCCCTCCCTGGTCACCCCCCAATGTGTGTTTTCTCCCCTTTTAGAATGTCAGTTCCTTGGTGCCAGAGAACAGTTCCACCATTACATTCCAATCGAGCTTGTACTTGGCACATAGTAAGCACTTTTCTTTCCTTTCTATTCATCCATCCATCCATTTGTTCACTCTTTCAACATACCATGCAGATCCCAGGGCTTCTGATTCTTCACCCACTCTTCATTCTAGTCCCCTTGAGATCCATCTCTGCTGATTGGTCTGGTCTGTGGTGTAAGCTCATAGAGGGGAGAGGAGGACCCAGATATTTCCAGCACCAAAACCTCTACTGGTGTGGATCTTCTCATTCCTCACTCAGAGCACTAACCCTTTCTAACTTAGTCGTGTTTCTATGACTGAGAACAGCAGCCACCCGCTTTCAGTCTGATGATGAGCCCCTCCCTGCAGAGTTAGCTGGGCTGGACTTCAGGGAATCTATTGCCATACTCATATGCACAAGAGGGCAAAGATAGTTTTGGCCAGACTGCCTCGTAAGAGAAGATAGTATGTAATATGCAGACTAAATAAATGTGCATCGAGTAAATGAAAGAATTAGTCTTCTTTGTCGATGATGAAGAACTAGGTTCTTTTTACAATGGGTCAGATTAGCACACAAAGCACTGGACAGATGTCAGCTGGTGGGATGCCAATTGTCTTCTTGGAATGTGACTCTAGCTATGCTGCATTTGCCGCTTGTTCTTTTCACCAGTCCTTGCCAAGGTTGAGAAGGAACACTTTGTTGTCCAGCATGCCGCTGCCTGGAAAGTCTGCTTTGGTTGTCAGCAACCATGGAAGCCACTTGGATGGTGGAGTTAGAGCCCTTGGAGAGGTACAGAATCATGGAATCTCAAGGTTACGAGGATCCTAAGACATCTTTAGGCTAATAATGACTCATTCTGAGGAAAGTTCAGAGAAAGGCTTAAAGATGCACCAGAAGTGCCTGACAGCTGCTCTGACCAAATCTCCATTGGTTTGACTGATGAGGCATCTGGAGGATTGGAGAGGTGAGTGGGAGGTGAGATTAAAATGTTCTGGGCTGCAGAAAGCTATACTTGCAGGTTCATCCTGTCAACAGATGGAAGCTAGGAACACCTTGGTTACTGGTAAAGGGGTTTAAAAATGCCTGAAATGTTATTTTTCTTAAGTAAAGTAGCAATTCACTTCCAAGTCTAGACTGGTAGCTACCACCAGTCTATGTTCTAAAGTCCCTCCCAGCCCTGCCATCCTGTTCTCAGGCCCCTCCCAGCTCTGACATTCCATGTTCTAAGGCCCCTCCCAGCCCTGACTTTCCATGCCCTACAATGAAATTTCTGCTTCTATGATCTTCACACAGTGCATATTCTTTTCTGGATACATTCACAAAGCAGTAATCTAAGCTGAACAGTGTGAGTGGTCTGCCTTGGCCTCACTGGAGGTGAGGCTAGAGCTTCTCCATCACAGGCTTGACTAGAAGTCTCCCGAGGCCCCCTCCACTCGGAGATTCGAGGGCTCTCCAGGGCATCGCGTGTCTTTTGTGCACTCTGAGTTACCTTGCATCTCCTCTGGACCCATCATGTGACTCTTTGCATGTTATTCTCCCCCTTCTAATGGGAGCTCTTTGAGGGCAGCCACTGGGCTTTTGCCTTTCTTTGAGGCACACTTAAACCAATGTGCTCTGATTAACATATTGGCACAACATTTTAGAGACCAGATTCATTGCATCACCTGAGTGGGACTTTGCTAGGAAGTGTCAGGCCCATTAGATACACCCCACCAGAGAGAGAGAGAGAGAGACAGAGACAGAGAGACAGACAGAGATAGAGAGACAGAGACAGAGACAAAGAGACAGAGGCAGAGAGAGACAGAGAGAGCCAAAAGAGATAATCACAGAGAGACAGAGACAGAGAGAGATACACAGAGACAGAGAGTGACAGAGAAAGAGACAGAGAGAGAGAAGGAAGAGAGAGGAAAGGGAGAGAGACAGAGACAGAGACAGAGAAGAAAGAGAGAGAGACAGAGAGAGAAGGATGAGAGAGGAAAGGGAGAGAGAGGAAAGGGAGAGAGAGAAAGGGAGAAAAACAGAGAGAGAAAAGAGAGAAAGAGAAAGGAAAGAGAGAGATAAAGAGAGACAGAGAAGGAAGGGAGAGGGAGAGAGGGAGAAAGAGAGAGAGAGAGAGGAGGGAGAGAATGAGAGAGGAGAAAGAGAGAATGAGAAAGAAGAGGAGACAGAGACAGAGAGAGACAGAGACAGAAAGAGAGAAACAGAGAGATAGAGAGACAAAAGAGACAGACACAGAGAGACAGAAAGAAAGACAGACAGACACAGAGAGAGACAGAGAGAGAAAGAGACAAAGAATTGCATGATTCAGGTTCTCAGGATGCTGGATCCTCTAATCTTATCAGATACTGTTGACAATCAGTCCATTGAAGCTCATTCCTCTCCCCTCCTTGAGCTTGGCAGATTTTCATCTAATTGTTTCTTGATTGGATCTGGAGCCTTGCACTCAGTAATCTCGGCCAGCTTGCTCTTCCGCATGTTGATGATTCTGTCCAGGCCCGTGCTTCTTGGTGGCGCCACAGCACCCAACATTCTTTCCCTTCTCATTTGCATTTAGGTCTCTTGCCTTTCATCACTTTCTCATGGAAATCACGGGGCTCCAGCCCACACAGTGGACTCCAATTAAACAAGAAAATGAGAAATTTCAGAAGGGGAAAGGTCAGTTAATCCATTTGGAAATCATAGAACCTCATCTTTCTAACTCACCCCAAACTTTCCCTCTTGGCCTGTTCAGGGTCCGTCTTCTCCCTAGATTCCCAAGTAAACCATCCGAACATTTTATACAATCCACAAATTTCAGGTAACAGATCTAAAGGTTGAAAGGACCACAGTCACCGGCTGGTTTAACTATATCTTTGCAAATGAGGAAACTGAGGTCTAAGGAGGATAAATGGCTCAGTTATAGGTAAGCTGGAGGGATAAGATTTGAACCCAGGCCCTCTGATTCCAAAATGAGTGCTCTCTCGCTGGCACTATGATGCTCCCTTGGTGATCATGTAGTCTGTTCCTGCTATTGCACACACCAGCTCTGCCTTGGAGCCTCTTTTCTCTTCTTACATCCTTGCCCTTGGTGATCTCACTTGGCCCCATAAGCTCAAGCACTATCTTAACACAAATCTCTGATCTTTCTGTATATATAACTAATCTCCAATCTGAGCTTCAGTCGCACCTCATTAACTGTCTGCTGAGCCTCCCCGCCATCATCAGCTCTAAGTCAACATTTCTAACATGGAACTCATTCCTTCTCCCCCAAACTACCCTTCCCTTGCGCTTTAAGGCATTATTGTCCTCCCAGTTATCCATGTTCACAATGTCTAGGTCCCCCTTCATCAGGGATGAACATCAATCTCCAGGTTCCGTGGATTCTGCCTCCATTATTCTCACAGCCTTCCCCTTCTCTTCGTGTGGCCGTTGCTGAATAGTGTATATAATGCATTTCAGTGTTTTGCAGATATTCGAGTCTTATACAAATGTGAGCAATTCATTCAGGTTGCCTATGGACCACTGGAGGAGCCAAGTACCTGAACTCCCTGCTCCCAGTTTCTCCACTCTGCAATGCTTCCTGTCCTCCTCAGCCACAGGTCTGACTGCATGATGTCCCTGCTAAACAATCTTCAGTGGCTCCCCGTTCCTTCTAGGATAACATATACACTCCATGCAACGTTTAGAAGGCTGCACGATCTGGAGACTGGCTCCAACCTACTTTTTCTTGAAGCAATTGGAGTTAAGTGACTTGCTCAAAATCACACAGCTAAGTGAGAGTTATGTGTCTGAGGCTGGATTTGAACTCAGGTCCTCCTGACTCCCATGCCGGTGCTCTATCCACTGCGTCCAACCTACCTTTTAAGGCCTATTATTTCACTTTGCACCCTCTATATTCCTGGCGAAAATGGACTGCCTGTTCTCAGGCCTTCAAATGGCATGACCTCCCTTCATGCATTTGCAGTAGTCTTGGATGCCTAAAATGCACTCCTTTTCTGGACACTTTTATTTTCTTTCCAGGCTTCACTTAAGTGACACTAGCTCTGGGAAGACTTCCCTACCATCCCCACCCGCTTCTACCGGGTGAGGAACAAGCTTTTCTTCCTTGGACCCTCCCCCAACACTTTCTTTTGCTCTTCCCTCATGGACTTACTATGATAATGGGTGTGATGGAGTTCTCTTGGCTTTTGGCTTTAAGACCCTTCAGGACAGGGGTCCTGAGTAATCTAAATTCTCTGTCTCTATCACACTCAGGATATGACTCTGTATGGGGGAAATGTTTTATATTTGTTGTTGTGGTTGTTTTTCCCAGATACAAGAGGGATAAAACATAGCAAGAGGGATCATGGACACATAGATTTAGCCTTTAGAGACATAATAGAGGTCATCTAGTCCATGCCTCTCATGTAAATGTTTTGGAAATTTAATCCTAGATAGCTTGTGACTTGACCAAGGTCCCCTAGGTCATCAGGAGTAGAGCAGGATTTGAATCCAGGCCCTGTGTCCCCCAAAACTGTGCTTTCCCCACTGTTGCAAGCTGCCAGCCTAATGAGAAGTTTTCTTCTTTCAAATCTCTGTCAATCCCTCTGCTAGGTCAGAGAGCTTGCTGACCATCTCAACCTAGCAGCCCTGGCCTGCCCACCTGAGCAGCCCAAACTTCACACCCCACTCTCTCCTTGCAGGCTGCAGGCCCCCTTTGAGCAGTGTGCTTTGTTAGAGAACAGATGGGTGAGAATCACACAAAGGAAACCATCAGAATGATTCTCCAAGGACAGGAATGTCAGGTCCGGAATCCGCTAGCTCCTTAATTGCATGTCTAGGAATTAGACTTGTCACCTTGGAAGAATTCTTCCAGCCTAGAGGCTGCTTGTGACATCTCCATGCTCATGGGAGAATGTGTCACCCAGAACCAGCAAGGCATGTGGGTGGGTGGGAGTGGGGAGCGCCAGGAGGGCGAGGAGGTTCTGGGTGCTATTTCATGAGAAAGGCAGATAACTCCCCTTTACATAAAGATTGTAGCCAACAGGCAGTCCTCTGAAAAGACCTACTGTG
The DNA here is from genome assembly GCF_900497805.2 of Vombatus ursinus. Classification (NCBI taxonomy): domain Eukaryota; kingdom Metazoa; phylum Chordata; class Mammalia; order Diprotodontia; family Vombatidae; genus Vombatus; species Vombatus ursinus. Next base: position 3,532,034 of record NW_020950172.1, on the reverse strand, counting down.
CACTCAAGCACCATATTCTTACCCCCCATACCCCACTCCCCATCAAGTTATTGACCCACCCCACCCTTGCTAGGAATAAACTTCTTAGAAACAGCTAACCAGAGACTCAATCCAACAATTAAACATAGATCAAGCACCTAATCTGATGCACCAGAAAGACAAAACAATCCCTGCCCTCAAGAAGACTGCATTTTAGTGGGTGAAAGTCAGGAAGCCAGGATATCCATACAAAAGATGTACACAGTCATTTCGAGGTCCTGGTGAGAGGCCCAATCACTGGGGGGGAGGGATAAAGACAGTCTTTGTGTAGAAGGTGACACTGGACCTGAGCCTTGAAGGAAGCTACAGATCCACTGAGGTACAAGAAAGGAGTGAGAGCATTCCAGGCTTGGGGCACAAAGGCATGGAGATGACAGATGGGAGGGAAGGGAATAGGTATATTCCAAAATGAATGAGATGTAACCATAAGGGCATACACAGGGACACACACACAGACACGGGCATCAACGAGTTAGTGTAAAGCCCAAGCAGGCATGAACATAAATGTTAAACTGTGTGAGGCTGAGAGGCTACATTAAAATTCATTAGAGGGAGGGCTTGCCATGGCCAGCCTGGTGTTGGGAAGCAGTGCTGCATGTCCTGTTAAGGGACCTTCTGTTCTGCCAACCGCTACTTACTCCTGTAACCCTGGACACATTGCTTCATTCTTTAGACCACAATTTCCTCACCTGGGAAATGAAGAGTTGGCCTAGATGGTGTGTGGGGCCTTTCCAGATCTAGACCTTTGGTTCCATAAGCCTATGACATTAGGATCCCAGAAGAGGAAGTCCTCAGAGTCCATCTAGACCAGCCTTTTCACTTGGGCAGGAATCTATCTGCCACAACACTCTTGACCAGTGACCATCTGGCCTCTGTTTGAAGATGTCCACTGGGGGGGGGGGGAAATTGCTAACTTTTAAGGGACCCTCTTTCCTTAACGGGGCTGACTCTCTGCTCAGCTTCCAGCACCTTGACAAGAAGTCACGGACGGGTGATTTCAGGAAGTTTGCCTCCTTCCTGAGATCTCTCAGAGATCATTAATATTTTGAAGGCCAATGAAGCCCAGGCAACAGAAAGACTAGTTGCAAGATGGGGACAGTTACATAGAACGGGCTACAAACACATCCAGAAATCAATCAAGGACTGATGGAGAGAGGGGAGGGGAGGTAGCGAGGACCCGATTAACGTCACCTGTGGTCTGAACTTTACCCTTGTCAGACCGCGTCTTAGCAAGCATTCATTGAACAAGCATTTCTTGGGCATCTACCGTGTGCCAGCTGTATGCTGGGTATTGAGTAAACACAAATAAAAGTGAACCAGTTGTGCCCTCAAGGAGTTTACTTACAATCTGCTGGGAAGAAACATCATATCCACCGATAAACAAGCAAGGGATAGATACAAAATGAATGCACACTGAGGGGGTGGGTGAGTGGGGTCACGAGGGACTTGCACAGACTGCTGCATGTGTCATTGTGTCCCCACTGGTGAAGGCTAGGTTCACAGCAGGTGCTTACTAAATGCTTGTTGATTGGTGATTGACTGTGATCACTCTCTCATTCATTCTCTTACATTCTCTGCATTCATTTTTTTTCCCTTTCTGTGCATTCTTCACTCATTTTTTAGAACTCAAAGGGGCAGTACCATCTGCCATCCCTCCCTTTGTTCCCCGTCACAGTTCTCAGTGGAGACAGCTGCCTGGCTGGGCCACTCAGAACTATTGATGCCTGTCTGGCTTTTACATTCAGCCTCTGCCTTCCTCTTCCAAGGGCTGATGAAGATCAGAGTCCTTTAGCTAAGGGGCAGTGGGCTTATATATGTCTTGCTGCCCGAGCTGAACCCATCCATCTTGCTGGACCATGGATGCTGTTTTCAATGGGTGATTGTGCTTGCTCAGATACCCCCCTGCCCCTGTGCCCTGAAGTCCTCAGAGAGACTCTCCCCAAAACAGCTGCTGAGCTCCTGCCTGGCTGCTTTATGTATTTACAAGGATGAGAAGGGACCCATAGGTGAATGACAAAGGGTAGCATGAACCACGAAAAGGGTAAAGGGCCCCTGCAAATCTAAAGGACCTAAGGTCAGGCCAGTTAGTAAAGCTATCTCCCTCCAAAAGGGATGGCCTCACAGCTGACCTGCCCAATGTCCCAAATTGATATGTGGTGTTGATGACCCTGGAGGGAGATGCAGCCAGCTGGGGTCCCAAGGCTGTAAAGACTCTAAGGGCAGGGCATTGGTATATCAGGGTGTGGAAGGGACAACCTGAGGACCCACTGTGGGCACTGGTAACCTTCACCTCAGTCTACAAAAGAGATCACTGAAAGGGGACTGGATCCCTTGCTCCAAATATCTGAAGGGCTGCTGTTAGGTGAGAGATGGAGTCAGCTTGTTTTCTTAGGCCCTAGAGGGCAGAGGGGAGGTGAGAAGAGTAAGATCAAGACTAGATTTTAAAATATAACTAATACTTCCAGTGGAAAAGTCTACCTAGAGATTTAATGGGCTCCATTTCACTGGAGATCTTGAAACAGAGGCTGGAGGACCCTTGGCCCAGCACATTACAGAAGGAATTGACCTCAGTTCAGGTACAGGTTAGACTTGGAGGCCTCTGGGCTCCCTTCCAGCGCTGAGGCTCATTTGCCAACACTGACCTTCTAAGCTTAGCCAGTTAGACAGGCCTAGAACAACCCCTGATTTCTGCTCTCTTTCTCTTTCCCCAATACCACAGCTCTCAAGGGCTGGATGCAGTGTGGCCTAGGGGATAGCAGCTGGTGCTGAAAAGCCATCCACTCGTGTTGGACAGATCACTTGCTTGCATGAGGATTCATTTTCTCCACCTGTAAAATCATTATGTTCCTTTAAAAGATTGTTGTAATAAGAAACATCTCATGTACCCAGATGTAAACATACATGGCAGCCTTCCACTCCAAGAACTTGGGCCAAGAATGCAGAAAGAAGCAAAAAGGTTGCAGAGTAGATGTTACCAAATGGGTCCAAGAGTTCATCTTCATTACTCCAAGGACTTTACTCTGGCTGTCACTCAGGGTCTATTTACTCTTTTTTTGTTGTTCATTCTTTTCAGTCACATCTGACTCTTTGTTACCTTATTTGGGGTTTTCTTGGCAGGGATTGTAGAGTGGTTTGCCATTTCTTTCTCCAGCTCATTTTATAGATGAGGAAACTGAGGCAAACAAGGTTAAGTGACTTGCCCAGGGTCACACAGCTAGTGTGTGTCTGAGGCCGGATTTGAACCCAGGTCTTCCTGACTCTAGGTCTAACACTTTATCCACTGCAGAGCCACCTAGCTGCTGCATTGCTTATTCTTATCGTACCCATAATTCTAACAAACATGATTATCTGGCTTCCCAACTCATGTAGAAACAGGTTGGAGAAAGGTTACTAGAAAGCATACTGACTTGATGAAATCTGATGGTCAGACATTTGAGGCAGAGTAAAAAAATATGTATTTTTTGGAAAATGAGGAAAACCTGGCTTTGGAGCTTTTTACATTAAAATGCTCTGCAGCCTGACCTCCTTAAGGAGAGGGGTACTAGCAAGACCTCTGACTCTAGCTTAGGAGACCTGGGCTCAGGGTTCAGCTCTAGCACTAAGAGGCTGTTCTCTGCAGGCAAGTCACTCCATAGGGCTTGACTTCTGTCATCCAGCAAATGAAGGGACCAGACCGGATGATGATGATGATGATGATGATATGATTACTTGTAATAACTCATATTTACATAGGGTTTATGATTTGTACTTTCAGACTCTTCATTGCTCGGCAGTTCTTGATTCTAAGGGAGGAAGGAGGAAGGGAGAGAAGAGAGGAAGAGAAGGGTCAAGAAACAAGGTACTGAAGAGATAAAAGTCCCTGACGCATCAATCCAGGTCCAGAGAGAGAAACAGCAGCTCAAACTGAGCCAAGTCAAAGTTATCAATGGCTGGAAAGGACAAGGTCAGCTGTCTTTATCTTTCTGTCACCAGAGGGAGAGGAACCATCCAGCAGCCACAAAGACCAACCTCACCCATGCTGTGTCCATGACAGCCCTGAACCTCTGCTTCTCTGCCAGGGTTCTGAGCCCCATAGACCCCTGCCTGCCTTCCCTCCCCTTCATCTCTCCAGCTGCCCCAGGAGGTGGATAGGTCAGACAGGGGCTCACAAATGGAATTGCTGTGGTGATTTGGTCTCTCAGATGGGAGCCTTCTATCTAGAGAACAAGGCCTCACTGCTGGGGGTCAGTGAAGGAAGGGAGGGCCCTAGTATTTATGGAAGCCTGCGGATGGCTTTCTGCAGACTGGAGAAAAGGAGGGGAGCTTTGGATCTATTAGCCCAGATACAATTTCTGCCCTGATTCCCCAGACTATCATTTTCCAGTCAAAAGACAATGGCAGCAAAGACAAGAAAAATTAGGGGAGGGTTTGTGGGAGCAGGTTTAGGACAAGGCCTTCCCTCTTTGGTTTGGAGGATTTGAAAGGCATCATGGCTACCACCTGGGTACAGATCCTGCCTCCTCCTCAATTAGGTCAATCCTTGCCAGGGGATGTCTCTAGCAGATGGACCTGTTCCCCTCCTGGCCAGACTCCCCACAGCAGGCCCCAGGTATATGAGGGCTTTCCCAGGCTCTGGTTTATGATTTCTTCCTTGGAGATGTCTTCTTGATTTTAAGGAAAATGACATGATTATTGGGTTGAGTTCTCCAAACAGTTACTAACTCAGGGCTCTAATCTGTCTTTGTTGCAAGGAGTGACATGTGAGGGAAGCTGCTGCCCTCCCAAGTCTTTCAAGAAAATGAACTATCTTTCAGATCAGGCTGAGGCATCCAAGCTCAGAAATAAAAATGAACAGAACCAGCTTTCCTGACTCCCCTTCGTGTACACCCCATCACTATTTGATTTAATCTGATAAATTTATTAAGCCCTACACTATAACATTTGACATATTACAAGGAATTTTCCTTATAACTCCCCCATGAGGCAAGTTGGCAGTGGCGGTAGGGATAGCTGGGGGGGGGGGGTGCCCATAGGTCATTCTATCCAGAAGTGAGACAAGAAGTGAGAATCAGAGAGGAGAAGGGATATGTCCAAAAGTAGCCAAAATATGGTAGAGCCTGGCTATGAACCCACATCCTGACTCCAAGTCCTGGCCACTCCCCAGGGTCTAGGCTGGGTACTAGGGATGTGAGCCCTCACCTGAGAGAGTTTACAGTCTAGCTGTAGAAATTAGACATGCAGATAAATCACCATAATGTCAACTTGTCAGTAATAAGCATAAAGGGGAGGTCCAAGAAATATACTCTGAGAAATCTGAGAAGGGAGAAAATGCTTCTAGCTGGAGAGAATCAAGAAAAACTTCATGGAGGAGGTGGCTTTGTTGGGCAAAGATGGTGAAGGAGTTTGATGAAGAACTTTTTGCTCTAATGAGAGACACTTCCCTGACACCATCCTGGTCGAGTTCCAGTTCTACGGTGGCTGTGTCACACTTGTGGCTTTATTGGGATGGGAGGATGTGGGGCTCATCCACTCCTGCCATGCAGGTGTAAAAACAACCAACCAAACAGGTTTGAGGAGGTTTAGGAGCACTGCAGATTAGGAATGCTGTGTGGACAGTCCACAGATTCTAGGCACTCACACTTCTTTCTAGTCAGCTCTTTCTTGGAGGGTTTCCTGGACACATCAAACCCTCATTTTTTCCCTCTATCCCTTAAATTCCCTCTTGAATTTCCTGAACTCTTAGTCACCTCATGTACCTTCTTTTAGAAAAATTGGTTCATTTCCTTAAAGTCACTCATTCATTCATTCACTCATTCATTCATTCTTTCATTCATTCATGCTTGCTGACATTAATTGATTCATTCAATCATTCACTTGTGCATTCTATGTGTTCATTCATTCATGCCTTCATTTAATTTCTATTGAATCACGTGTTTATCCATTCATTCATGTCTTCATTTGTCTGTGAATTCAATCATTTGCTCATTTGTTCAGTCATACATACTTTCACTTATTTTACCTTCCTCTCCTTCCTCCCCTCCCCTCCCCTGTAGATATGAAGCTCACATCACACTAAAATTTAACTTAAAAAAAACAAACAAACAAACTATACACTATCCCCTATCCTTGAATAGCTTGGTCCCTTGGACCTCCCAACATTTACATCCTATCAACCTTCCACTCTGATTACTTGAAGAATTCTTTTCTTTCCTTTTCTTATATTTTCTCTTCCCTCGCCTCCCTTCTCCTTCCTACCCCTGCCTTTCCCTCCCCTTTGATTTAGTTTCCCTTTCTTTCCCCCAAGTAGGATGTAAGCTGCTTAAGGGCAGAGACTTCTAAAAAAATGTTGTCTTTGAATCCCTAGCTCCTAGAGCATTCAATAAATTCTTGTTGAATTGAATTGAATTGATTGATTTATATATTTGTTCATTCATTCATTCATCATTCAAGTCACAAATCCATCCATCCATCCATCCATCTATCCATCTATGCATTCATTCATTCATTTGTTCAGCCATAGATCTGCTTAATTATTCATTCAATCACATTTGTTAAATGCCTCCTATCTGCCAAGTATAGGTTTAAGCTCTAAATTTGTAAATGATAAATTCATAGTAAGCTACTAAGAGAAGCTAAGGAGGTGGGAGATGGGGCAAGCAGAAGAGATCCCAAATGTCTTACATTGAAATTATGCAGTCAGCCCTATCTTCCCCCAAAACTTTCTGGGAGTAGCTGCCTCAGACTTTTTTAAAATAAAAAACAAAACAAAACAAAACAAAATACAGGGATGGAAGAACATGGGAGGAGAGGGTGACCTGGAAAGAGAAAAGGAAGAAAGTACCCTATTTCTTTCATTCATTTATAATATTTCCCCACAAAATATGGAGTTCTGATGAGCATACACAATGAAAGAGATAAGATTTAAGGGGAAAAGAGTGCTCCCCCCAAAAAAAACCCAATCTCCCAAGGACTCCTCAAAACCTTCTTCCTTTTAGACAAATGGCAATTGCAGCCCATAGTTGATGCATTGTTAATTTTTTCCTAATGACACGTTCATGAATTCAAGAAACAAAACCAAACAAAGGAACTATCAGCTCAGCATTTAAAACAACATATTTTGACAGTATATTTTTAAACTAATTCCCCTTTTCCAATGGAAATGCCATCTTGCAATCTTCCTAAGACTGTTCAGTTTCTATCACCGTGATCATCGCATTCTTCTCCTGATGGGAGCTGGGGCTCCCAAAATGACAACATCATCAACATCTCAATGGTTCCACCAGAGATTGTTGAATCAGACCAGGAAAGAGGCAGCGAGGGAAGGGATTGGGCTGAGTATAGCAACCTGGGCCAGGTAGCATCTCAAACCTGCAATGGGCTATTGCTGAAATCCAGGGAATATCTGCCATGGAAAAGCCTCCCTCTTCCAAGTGTGTCTAACTTAAAGTATTTATGGTGGAGGTTATACACAGAGAAATAGACACTGGAAGGTCAAGATTTTCTAGGTAGAAATCTCTGTAAGGGAGCATTTCTACACTGACCAAAGGGCAGGGTTAGCTCTTTATTTTCCACTAAATAGTCTTAGAATGCTGTTAACAATAGGAACCTATAGGCTATCGAATGGAAAAAAAAATAGACTTTAGTTAGAGGTCAGCGGGTCCTGTGGTTTTCAATCTGTGGGCCATAGGCCCCTAGTGAGCTAGAGTTATTGCAAGGGGTCAACAAATCTATACTTACAGCCAACAGCCCCTTTAAAATTTCTATAGTTGCATAGACTCCATGGATTGCCAGTGGAGGTCAATGCTGTTGTGATTAACAAAATATACAAACTTGTTGAAAAATGTTAAAGAAATTCTAGTAGATTTCTGTCATCATGCCTTTCCTCAATTAATCGACACAAATAATGTAACTACTGAACTGTAAAAACGATCAACTTTGTAATCCATAACAACTCTCATCAGTGGCATGGCCAACCATGATTCCTGAAAACTGAGAACCATGCTACCCTCCTCCTGACAGGGAAAATATATATATGCAGACCAGTGATATGAGACTCAAATACTAGGGAAGCCACCAAACCATAGAAAGAATCCCTTGGGCTGCATATTGCCCTCAAAAATCACATATTAACATTATCTATCTGTGATTGTATTTTTATTTATTTTTGCTAAATATTTCCCAATTATATTCTTTAAAAAACAAATTTAGTTAAGATTGCTTTTATATCTAATTGGGGAAAAATAAAATATTATCAAAAATTTTTTTATGTTTAATATTCACTTTTAAAATTTGAGCTCTGAATTTTTCCCTCCCTCCCACCTCTCCCTTACCCATTAAGAAGTCAAGAAATGTGATATTGATTATAAAAGTGAAATCACGCAAAACATATTTTCATATATGTCGTGTTGTAAAAAAAAAATAAAGTGAGAAAAAATCATGCTTTCATCTGCACTCAGACTCCATCAGTTCTCTCTCTGAGGTGGAGAGTATTTTTCATCATAAGTCCTTCAGAATTGTCTTGGATCATCACATTGATCACAATAGCTGTCATCACATTTGATCATTGTACAATATTGCTGTTACTGTGTACAGTGTTCTCCTGTTTCGGCTTACTTGACTTTGTATCAGTTCCTATAAGTCCTCCAAGGTTTTCCTGAAACCATTCTTCTCATCATTTCTTATAGGACAATAGTATTACATCACAATCATAAGCCACAACTTGTTCAACCATTCCCCAATTTATGGGTATTCTCTTAATTTCCAACTCTTTGTCACCACAAAAACAAAACAAACAAACAAAAAAACTTCTATAAATAGTTTGTGTATATAAGTCCATTTCCTTTTTCTTTGATATTTTTGGGATACAGACTTAATAGTGGTATTACTGGGTGAAAGGGTATGCACAGTTTTGTGGCCCTTTGGACATAGTTCCAAACTGTCTAAAATGGTTCGACCAGTTCACAACTCTACCAACAATGCATTAGTGTCCCAATTTTTCTATGACCACTCCAACATTTGTTATTTTCTTTTTCTGTCATGTTAGCCAATCTGATAGGTACCACAGAGTTGTTTTAATTTGTTTTTCTCTAATCAATATTTATTTAGAGCACTTTTCATATGCCTATAGATAGCTTTGATTTCTTCTGAAAAGGAGAGAGGCTACCCCTTCATCTGAGACCAGAGTGACTTGTCCAAAGTCAAAGAATTCTATTATCTTAGATTAGGAGCTGCAAGGGACCTCTGAAGTCTAAATGAACCCCCTCACTTTGCATATGAGGAAATTGAGGTCTTGTCCAAAGGTAGTAAATAACACAGCCTGGATTTGAACCATATTTTCTTACTCCAAACTGATGTTTGAGCCACTATTACACAATCCTTTCTCAGTATTTCTGAAAGTTAATTTATTCATTCTATGGTCTTTTATGAAGTACTTATCACGGATCAATCACTGTGCCATATGGACAGAAGTGTTGAAGGACAGTGGGACTAAAGACATAGAGGACATGGTCCCTAGTTTGGGGAAATTTAGAGTCAATTTAGTATATAGCTCACACAAGCATACACACACACATATGTGCATACATGCACACATCCAGACACACAGGCACACACATCCAGGCACACACACATACACATCCAGGCACACACAAATACATACACACAAAAAGCAAGCTTCAGACAGCTGATTCCTAAGATGCCAGGGGAGTAGGCAGTCAGTGCTAAGAGGCTGTAGTAGGAAAGAGTAAGCAGAGTTAGGAGGGTTAATATATAAAGACTTTTCTGCAAAAAGCATGTCTTTAAAAAAAAGGCATATCTTGTAGCAGCATAAGAAAATGGAATGCCAGAGAGAATCCAGAGGGGACAGTAAGGGTGGTTCAGGGAAGGGATAATGTCTGAAGTGAAGGCATGGGATGAAGAGAGAGCAAGTCCTTAGCAAGAAAGTCTCAAATGAAAAACAAGTACCACCTAAATATGATAAATAAGAGCATGGAAGTCTGGGGCCATTCCGCTTAGGGACAAAGAGTCCCACTCACCTCAATGGAACTTGAGGCTGAAGGGGAGAGTTCCCATTTGGGAATAACAGAAAATGGTGTTGTTAACAAGGGTCTAATGTCAAGCCTAAAAGTCAAGGGGTGGCTCAGCCAAAGATTCCACTCAAGCTATGTCAAAGGCAACTAGCCCTAAGTGGAAAAGCACTATGAGAGACTAAAACAGGTACTCATGCCCTTACACATTAAGACACTCTTTCAAGAACTCATGCAGAGAGGAATTCTAGTTTACGAGCAATGACCTCAGAGTATCTGCTTCTCTAGCCCATAATAGTTTATAAATAACAAATCAGAAGGTAACAACAGCTGTCCTTTGTTACTGAGATAGAAAAACTACAAAAAGCAGACAGAAGAACAGAAGGCACAATACAAAAGCACCACAACCCACCAAGGGACCTTCATAGTGATGTTTCAGACATCTCAATGTCAAGCTATAATATGTACCAGTTTCAGATGAAGTCATTTGAAAAAAGTCATTCCTTCTGTGATGATATTAGAGAAGAGAAGCACTGCGTAAGTATGTACCTTAGAATAGAGCTAGAGAATGTCAGAGATGGGAGGAGCTTTAGAACGTAGAATGTCAGGGCTGAGGACTTTAAAATGTAGACTCTTTGAGCAAGGAGGGGACTTAAAATACAGAAAATAGAATACTGATGCTGGGAGGGAGCTTGGAATATAGGAACATGTCATGGCAGAGCTGGGAGATACCTTAGAAAGCAGAGTATTAGAGCTGGGAGGACGGTCCTTAGAACACAGAATGTCAGAGTTAGGAGGGAATTTACAAAACTTCACTTGCCCAAGGTCACCCAGAGTTAGTGTGGAAGGGCCAGGGTTAAAGTGACCCTTGGCAAAGTTCTGATTCATTTGCAGGTAGAAAAAAAAATGAAAGATGTGCTGTGTCCTGGGTACCAGATGTCATGCATTTCTGCATGAGCATTGGCTGAGTGGCATCCTGTTATGTGTCCTGTGTGAGCAGCACTGCATCAGACCAAATGAAAGGTGAAGTTAGACCCTGTCACATCATTTGGTCCTACTTTCTAATCTTCCCACACATGACTTCTTGGTTATTGACTTTCCCCTAAATACTGCTCAGCAGATCCTTACCTGGGGAAAATGCACACTCTGATTAATAAACATGAGCTCAGTGATGGATGGTTCCCACCATGAAGCCCTCCAGTCTTTCTCCCAGCCGGGGCTGCTTCTGGCCTCTCAGCCTCCTGGGCCACTGCCTTTCTCCTCCTTGGCTTCTACTCCCTTTCCCTTCCTGTAGAATCATAATTCTGTTTAAAACTCAGGAAGGTGTGTTGGGTTTATTGCTTTTGTTAAGTTTATTCTCAATGAGCACACGGTTGGGAGGCAGGCATGCTCCCTACCATATTGTTAGCAGATATGGCTCTTGGAACCTACTCCTCAGAGTCTTGGCCTGCCATCTAGTGGCGGTTGTTATAAACACCGGAATCAGCCAATATTTACTGCCCTCCCCCTCCCCCACACCTATCCTCTCCCAACCCCCCAACACAAGGCATTTATGGGGAGCAGGAAGGAAGAGCAAAAACAGGGAGCAGCAGCATCATTAGATCAGAAACCAAAGGCCCTGGATTCTAATCCAGCTTCTGCCACATGTCGCTGATGTGATATTAGACTTTGAGCGAGAAGGTACCAAAATTTTCATTTGACAGATGAGGAAACTGAGGCCCAGAAACATTCAATGACTTGCCTAAGGTCACACAGGTAGTCAATGTCAGAGCTAGGATTCAAACTCAGGGTTTCTGAGTCACTTCTCTGGCCCGCCTTTGTCAAATGGACGGACTGAACGAGAAAACCTTTAAGGCCCCTTCGGTTATAGATTTTTTATTGTGTTGGCACAATATATGTGTATGTGTTACAACGCATATATAACCTATAGCACACTATACATATGTAATATTTATAATGCAATACAACTTTTTTATTGTAATTATGACAATGATAAACTACAATTATGATATGTATATAATAATATTTATAATCATAGGATATAACATTAATATTGTAACCATAACTAATATTTATATTATAATTGATTCATTTACCTTATAATTGTAATAGATAGTATTTCTATTTAAAATACACACGTCAAGAGGCCATATGTCGCAGAAGATAAAGTGGTGGTTCCCATGTTAGGAAGATCCGGGTTCAAGTCTTCCCTGTCCCAATTGTTGGCTGTGTGACCCAAAGTCTCAGTGCCCAGGCAGCTTTCCAAGCCTGTGAGTGAAGGTGCTGCCCGGGTGCTGGAAGAGATCCCTCACTCAGCAGGTTCCTCCACCAAAGCATTCTCAGGACCAGACACATGCTTTTTAGAACACCTTCCATATGACGTATATTTTATTGTATATACTTAAAGATTCAGACACTCAAAGGCACCTGTGACCTCACTTTCTACGTCCCTTCCAAGGACACAGATTTTGACCCATCCATGCCATGTCTGCCCATCCTGGGCTATTTCCATCCTTGGGCCCCATGTCTGTCTGTCTGAATATCTATCAATCTATCATCTCTCTGTCTCTGTCTCCTTCCTTCCCTCCCTCCTTTTCCCTCTATGACACCTTCTTAGTCTCTATTTCTATCTCTCTGTGTCTGTCTTTCTCCTAGTGCAAACGCCCTGTTTTACTGATGGTTAGACTGAGACCCAGAGAGAATAAGTGAGCCCCAAGGTCACACAGGGAGTGAGTGGGACATCCCAGAAATGCATAAAGGCAGACTAACAGTAGCCTGGAGTCCTCTTTCCACAGCAGGCACCTGGTGGCCTTTCCTCATATGCCAAAAATAGCCAACCCCAAATGGCCAGTTTTTTTGTCTCACCTTCAGCCTTGAAGAAAGTTATCATGCTGCCTTGTCTTCTCTTCTCCATCTTGAACATCTCCAGTTCCTTCAATCTACCCAACCCAGGTATGACTTGATCTCTATCTCCCCTTTATGCTGGTCACCTGTCTCTGGACCAATTCCATTTAGTTAACCTCTTTTCTAAAAGGTGGAATCAAAAATTACTCCAGATGTGATAAATGTGGTCTAATCCAGTCAGCCCAGGTGATGTTGGCCATCTCCACTAACACTAGGCTCTAGGTGATTGACTACAGGTACTGTGATTTCCAGAGACTACTACTGTGACTTCCCTGGAGAAAACAGTATCATTATTAGATACTGAGTCTCTAGGGGCAGAGACTCCCTATTACCACTCATAGCCCCTACCTGTGCTTAATTAATGCTTGTAAACTAAATAAAGGAAGGCCCATTTTCCAGCACTCCTCCCTCCCAAACAGCGCCACCTCCACGTTGATGGACTATTTCCTAGTATTAGAATTCCATAACCAGCATTAAATTTTAACATGAACCATTTTAATTCATTAAATCAAACATTTCAATGGAACCATCGTTGAGATAATAGATTGTCACAGTGTGAGTCTAATACGCAGCTGAACCCATCAAATAGGAATCTATTTCTAGATATTATCGTGTCTAATTATACAGGGGAAATGGCTTCGGAAACCAATCACAGATTGACTGACAGAAATGTACCAGAGCCGATCACATCCTAAATCAGAGATTTTTGAGGAGAATAAGAGACAGCAAAATGGAAAGTGTAAATATCAAATGATGAGCGTATGTGTTCATTAGATTACTGTCCTTGACAACAAATCCTATCAGGAGTAGTCTCCAAACCACGACTTTCAGGGCATTGGATGTTTCTCCTCAACTCACTTTTGTTTCCCGTCTTTGTCTTTTCTGTCCTTTCTGTGTCAGCCTTGCAAACCTTCCAGCTCCTATTCCTCATACCCCTTGAGGAGCACTGAGGAGGGCATCATTTATGGGAAGTGCTTCAGAAATGGTAAATCACTGCGGATCCTTAGTGAGGCACGGGTGCTCAAGCCGGAAGAGAACTTCCATTCGCCTCTCTCATTTTCTTTTAAATGAAGAAACTGAGGCCTGGGAAGTTATGTGATATGCTCAAGGTCTTTCTAACTGTCAGGCACTGGTTATACTATTGCTATTTGTATTACAGATCATTACCTCCTCAGGATTGCTGAATTGCTGTGGTCAAAAAATCCGTCGCTTGGTGGCTGATCTCGAGGTGACCATCCATGGAGGGGGTGAAAGCCCGCCCAAAAATGTGAAACAGGCTGAAGAGTGGTGATGGAGTCAGCACAGAGCTCACACCAAGGAGTCTTTGTCAAAGAAAGTCACAGGGCTTTATTAGTGGTAGTCCAGTTGAAAAATAAACATTTATGAAGTGCCTACTATTTGCCAGGAGTTGTTAGGACTGAAGATGCGAAGACAAAAAGGACACTGGCCTTGCCTCTAGGGAGTTTTACAATGTCCTGGGATGGGGAGGAGGAGGAACGTTTGAGTATAGAAGAAAGAAGCTGGGAGGACCCTCAATCCTAACCCCGCAAGGGCAGCCCTGGCTGAATCCCTTCCTCTATCACTTCCCTTGGGGACAGACATCCCGAGGCTACACTCTAAAATTCTATCATTCTCTATCAATTGCCTTCCATGTGGGAGAGTCTGTGCTTAGTCTAAGGGACGCAGAGATGAGAAAGGACAAGACCTGGTCTGAAGGAGCATACAGATTAATAAGGGTAGGATTATGTCATGGATGCAGGAAAGTGTGATAGAAGGTGGAATAGGAGAGGCACAAAGGAGAAAGCCAGGTAATGTGTTTGGCAAAAATTGGAGAAATTGGAGGGTGGAGACGGACCTTTCAACTTAATAGAACTGGGGAAGTGTAAGAGATGCTCCCTGGAAGGGATTCAGTTGAGTTGTTCAATTAATATCTTTTGGACTCCAGTCAATTAACACGGAGAAAACTGATGGAAACTCCTCATGATAGGAAGGAGAATCCATTCTGAGATCACTCCTCTGAGGGTCACAGCCCCACAATCTGATTGCCGTCCAGCTATTCTGGTATTGATATCTAACTGGCCCCTGGGGCCTGGGACCAGATGACATCAAAGGCTCCTTTGAGCACTGACAATGTGTTGTGCTGAGGCTCTGACATTTTAGAATCCAGTTTCAAATCCCTTCCAGCTCTAACCTTCCATATTCTGTGATTTTAAGTCCCTCCCACCTTAGACATTCACTGGGCTAATGTCCCTTCCAATTTTGACACTCTCTGTTCTAAGACCCTTTCCCATTTTGGAAATTCCATATGCTAAGGCCTCCCCCAGCTCTGACATTCCATGTTCCAAGGCTCTTCTCAGGTCTCC
Organism: Vombatus ursinus; assembly: GCF_900497805.2. Taxonomy (NCBI): domain Eukaryota; kingdom Metazoa; phylum Chordata; class Mammalia; order Diprotodontia; family Vombatidae; genus Vombatus; species Vombatus ursinus. Next base: position 3,516,724 of record NW_020950172.1, on the reverse strand, counting down.
TATTTTATGTTCCAAGGAAGGCCCCTCCCAGCTCAGACATTTTCTACTCTAGGACCTGTGGTTCCTCCTCTAAGATCTCTCTCAGTTCCAACATTTCATGTTCTGTGTTCTCAGATTGTTTCCAGTCTTGGCATTCTCCCAAGTTCCTGTTATCTCTTATATTCTATCATTCTATTCAGCCTCCCTAAAACAGAATTTGGGTCAATCATTTCACACCTTCCCAGAACACAAACAAAACAATATTTAAAGCTGTCTTTAAAAACAAGTGAATGCTCAGACTAGCTGTACATAGAAGAAGCTAGAGACGGACCCCTCCCCAACTCTCTATTTTCAGTCATCTTTCCTTTGCCCAGAGCTGTAGGGAATGCCCTGCCTCCCATCCCGAAGAATCTCAAGGCTGACAGGGACCCAAAGGGACACGTCTAACCCAATACTACATCGGAGCAGGACCAGGCTCCATAGCATCCCTAAGAAGGGCTCATCCAGCCTTCTCTCAAAGATTTCTGTGGATGGAGTCGCAATGGCCTATTTTCCCTCTGGAGAGCTTCAGTTATCAGGACTGCTTTCCTTAAATGGAATATAACTCTGCTTGCCGGCACTTCCCCTCCCCAAGACCTTGCATTGCTCCACTTTGGGGTCAGGCAGACCGAGACTCCCCCCTCACACAGCTGGCTTACTGCCCCCACCCCCTCCCACCAGTCATCCTCTTTCCAGCCTCAGTATCTCCATTCCCCCCAAACGAGCTTGGAAAGGCATGAACTCCACGGCCCCTCGAGATGCTCTCTGTGAGTCCACACTTCACCTTCCATATCCACGGAGAAAACCAAACATTTTAAAGGAAGCTCCCTTCAAAAAGCCCCTTCTTCCCTTTGAGAATCACCCATAATTCAGCACAAGAACAACTGTAGGTCAAAAACAAAGTGAAGAAAGATGAGAACTCCCATTTACTTAAGGCTTTAGGATCTCCAAGTCGCATCTGTATCCGGATTCTCCTTTGATCCTGCAGCCACTGTGGGCAGGGCTGATTACACCCCTTCTGCAGGACCACAAATGGAGGTGCTCGCACTCTGGGATATTCCCAGACACCTGCCCCAGTGTGTTTGGCTCATTTGGGGCAATCAACAATTAGCTACAGTGCACAAGCCTCCACTGCTTCTTCATGAAAGAACTCAGGGTCAGTAACGAGAAGAGACACATGTTTGAGCTCGCCTGCTCCTAGCTGATCGATAAGCCACTTCCCTCTAGGCCTCAGTTTCCCCATCTGGGAAGTGGGGGTAACACTTGCCCGTGTATCTCCCACAGAACTCTTGTGAAGATCTATGATGTCAAGGATGAGACGGTCCTTCGTGACCTGCTGTGTGCTTTGCTCCTCGCCAGAGCCTCAGTTTCTCTCCTATAAAATGGGGATGCCATTACTTGTACCACCCATCTCCTAGGTCTGCTTTGAGGAAAATCCTTTATAAACCTTAAGCTCATAGAATTCTAACCTAACAATTAATCTGAAGCAAAGGCAACCTAAAAGCTAGAAGAGACCTCGGAGGCCACGCACTCCAACTCTTTCTCCCTTTTATAGATTGAGAAATTGAGTCTGGGAGAGGAGGGGGAGCTGCCTAATATCAGTCAGACAGGCCGCGCTCTCCCTGCTCCAAAGGCTGCTCCTTGAAGACAAGGTGCGTATTTCATCTTTGTCACCTTTTCCTTGGTGTCTGGTGTATAGCAGGTGCTTGCTGCTGGATCTGTTACAGAGCCAGCACTGGAACCCAGATCCCCTGACTCACAGAGCAGGGCAGAGCTCTTTTCCCTCTACGTGGCTCCCTCTTCCAAGTGGAGGCACCTGTTAGCTTTCGGCCACAGGAAGAAGGCTCTCCCAACCCCTAGGAAAACTGCTTTTGATTTCTGTCCCTAGGCCTGCACAGCAAACGTTTGGGAGTTTCATTAATGTTGACATTTTATTTCAATTATCATCTGAGCCAAAAAGCTCCGGCCTTATTTTTGAGGCTAACACCGCTTCTGTCCCCATCACAACCTTGAAAGCCTTCGGGAGATGAAATATTTCCATTTCTGCCCTGACACTGAGCTGACAAAGGCATCTGTCTGCCTGAGAGGTAAGCGTCCCCTCTCTCAGAATGCAAAAAGCAAATTAGAGCGGGGACCCTTTTGAGGAGGCTGACGCGGAGCTGAAATTACCTAAGCTTTTGAGACAACATTGGGGGACATGCACAGATAAATACCCTGGCTCAGACAGGAGGCTGAGGCTGATCTGAGCTGCTAGGATGGGGAAGCCTGGAACACAGATGGTTAAAGGAGGCTGTGGGGGAAGGAACCACCAAAAGCCCTGCATGAAAAACCTGGGGACAAGTGGCTAAAATAAGACTGAGTCACAAGAAAGAGAGAAGAGAAGGAAAAAAATGCTTCTCATCCAGCCTTCCACTTGTTACCTACATCGAAAGGCTGAGCTAACACTTTGGCAGGGGAATCTCATGTGGAAAGTGCAGAAGGGAATCACAAGGCTGTATTTGCTGGAGTTAAGCATCGCTTCTCTTCAAAAGTCCCCAAAGCTCAGCTTCCCCCAGCTGGCCTTGTCCATCGCTCAGGTAGTGCTTTACAATCCTACGGGGGCCTTCGTTGTTACATCACAGTAAATTCCACCTAGATCTTCCTGTCCTCTATGCCCCAGCCCAGGGCCAGCGAGCCTCACATTGCGACAAAGAAACAACACAGCAGAGCAGAAGCAGCCCAAACACCTGACCATGCGTGCAGCATCCACACTCAGAGTCCTTCGACTCTCCATCCAAAGCAGGGAGCAGCGTTTCCCTACTTCGTCTCTGGGGCCAGGCTCAGTCATAACAATCAGACGATGTTTCTCTCACTCACTATAATTTAGCCTCCCCATGTCCTGCCCCCTCAGCATGCCCAGCTAGGGAGTGTTGCTCTTGGCCGCTATGATGAAGAGGGACCTCAGGGACAGATCACAGAAGCACCAGCGGAAGAACCCAGGTATGTTTAATCTAGAGAAGGGGAGACTGGGGTGTAGCTGACTGGGAAATCAAGAAGAGGCACTATTAGATTTGCTCCATCTGGCCCCAGAAGGCAGAAGTAGGAGCCAGTTATGGATGCTGCAGAGTGGAAGACTGAGGCTTCATACAAGGGAAACTTGCTCACAAATTAGAGCAATTCAGGAGTGGGCTGCCTTGGAAGGTGGTGAGCTCTCTGTTGCTGCAGGTCTTCAAGTGCAAAGAGCAGAGAAGCTGGATGACCACTTCTTAGGAATGTTGTGCAGGTCGGGTTGGACTAGTCTCGTGAGGGCTCTTCCAGCTCGGAGGTTCTGGATTCGAATCCTAGCTCTGCACTAAGCTGTTGGGTAAGTTTTCAGTGCCTTCATCTCTGTGGGCATCACTGTCTTCCTCCTTAAAGTGAAGGCTCTTTCCAGCCCCACACGTCTGTGGTTCTGTCCCACAGGAAGGTAGGCAGGCACCAGCACAGACAACACCCTCTATAAACTGCACAACCCCCATTTTCCTGCTGTCAGCCTCCCAGCATTCAGGCAGCATTACATGCTGAGCCTTGGGACATTTAGGAGAAATACACCTGGACCTGCAAAACGCTGAGAGTAACTGGGGACCCAAGAGCAGTTCTGTAATTGGTGATTCTGAAGCCTGGAATAAACCCAGAAAGATGCCTCGACATACCTACCCTGAGCAGCAACAAAGCAGCCTGCAAACCAACTTTTCAAGAGCATTGCATTAGAGACAGAGAGCCCTTAGACTTGGCACAGTAGTTTTCTTGGGTAAGATACCCCAGGACATGTTAAGGATGCTGAAGGAAAGGGGAGCAGGGCCAGAGCTCATCAGGGGTGTGCTCACCATCTATTAGCTTCCTGCTTTGATGAATGATTCTTGCTCCTTGGTCATGCAGCCAAGCAACGAGCATTTCTTTTTTTTCTTTCTTTCTTTCTTTCTTTCTTTTTTTTTTTTAGGCAATTGGGGTTAAGTGACTTGCCTAGGGTCACACAGCTAATAAGTGTCAAGTGTATGGTCTGAGACTGCATTTGAACTCGGGTCTTCCTGACTTCAGGGCCGGTGCTCTATCCACTGCGCCAGCTAGCTGCCGCCCCCCCCCCCACAACAAGCATTTCTTAAGAGTCTCCTGTGCCCCACGAGGATTGGGAGAAGTTCTGGGCATTCAAAGAAAGGCAAAAGCAACCCCTGCCTGTCCCTTGTCCCTTGTCACACAGAAAGTGGCAACTGAGATTACATAGAATAGGAAAGTGTTATAGAAGAGTTTAGCCAAGGACCTCCTTGACTTCTGACCCCATGACCCCCAAGACTCTTAGCTCTAAAATTCTCCTCTTAGAGGATGGTTTGGTCCATTTCATATTATGTATTATTTGCCTGACTCTGAGCTAGCCACTGGAGATACAAAGAAAAAAGCAAATTTCCTCCAACCTTCAAATGATAATTTGTGTACAAAGAAAAGTAAACATAAAGTAGCCCTAATGGCAAGGTGTAACTTTCCAGTGTCACTGTTTTTCCGGTTGTGTTTTCTTTTTAAGCTCCTTACTTTTCTTGAACCTGTTCTCTTCTCTCATGGAGATGTTCTGTCCTTTTTGTTCCTTTCCTCAGTTTTCCTACTATCATTCTTTCCTGGCTTCAGTTCCTTCCCTTCACAGACTTCCCACAATGGTCAGAAATGGCACCAATATACACAGTCTTCCACTCACACCTCCCCAGCCCTTTGTCTTTGCCTTAGCTCTGACCCCGCTAGTCCCCAACCCTGGTTCAGCCATTCCAACAAACAGCCTTCAGTTCCTGCTCCCACATCAATGAACACTGTTGGAGGAAGTCTTGAAACTGTTTCTCCCAGAGCCCCTTAAAATGCCTGTCTAACCTCACTTGGGCCCTCAACTGCTGCGCGACTATCTCTTCATTCATTCCTGATGGATTCTCTATCACTGCCCCTACCTCCACCATGCCAAGCCTCTGTCCTCAAGCTCCCGACTCCATAGCCTTCTAGCCTCTTTAGCAGATAACTGAGTGGATTGAAGCTGCCTGACATCAGCTTCCTCGTGTTCCTTGTAACCTCCAATTCCCCCTCTTCTTCCCTTTAATCTCAGAGGACGCAGCGGCTCTCTCTCCTAAGCCTCATCTCTCCTTTGTGTCCATTCACCTCTTCCACTCTCATCTCCTCCTTGACTTTGTTCCATAATCATTCTGGAGCCTCATCCTCAGGCTCTTTCCAATCACTATTACCTTCTCCTCTGTCTAACGATACACACAGGTTTCCCTTTTTCTTTAAATCCTGCCATCCCCTCAGACTGGCATCCCCTCTCTCTTCCATTTTGCTTCTAAAGTTCTACAAAGAGTCATCTCGATTGGTTGTCCCCACTTCCTCGCCACCAATTCACTCCTCCGGCCCCTGCAATCTGGCCTTCATGTCACTGCTCTACTGAAAGGACTCTCTAAAGGTTATCGATGAGTTCCTCATTAGCGTTTTAAAAGGCCTCTTCGTTGCCGTGGTCTTCCAATGGTGCGGGCTTCCTTTGATCATCTCTCCATCTTTCTCTTCCTCTGGCTTCTTCCACTGCTTTGTCCTGGTTCTTCTCCTATCTGTGTGACCTCCTGTCTTCTGTCTCATTCACTGGGCTCCAAGGAAAAGGAGCTCTCCAGACACTCACCCAGTTAAATTCACACAAAGAAGCTTAATGCTTTTTTCATAAGCACAGAAATGGAAACAAACAAAGCCAGTGCTCATGATGTGTCATATGCTACCTGCCGTATTGATGACATGGAAGCAACTGAGTAGTGTGTAAGTCTTGTAGAGTGTGTGTGTGTGTGTGTGTGTGTTTATGTGTGGCTGTGTGGGCTTCTTTTTAATTTTGGCCATTAAAAAAGATAACTTGGCTTTATCCTTTCCAAGGAGAAGGGAAAGGAAATCTGCTGGAAAACTGGACATTTCTGTTAACAATGAAAGGACTTACAATAGCCCATTTCTCCACAAATGCCTCGTCTTCCTCCTCCTAGAACAAGAAGAACATTGTTCAGTGTTCATCTCTGATTTGGGGGACCTTTTACTATTATTATTCGTATACATTATGGAAAAGGGCTTATCAATATACCCTGTCTGCATGTTCAGTCCTTCCTATCCAAGTCTGCTCATAGGCACAGGGGGACCATGGTCACATGAGCCAGCATCACGCCAAAACATGTAATGGGGTCATTTAAAATGTAAAGCTGTCACTTACAAAAAACTGTGACATGACAGTATCTTACACTGGATTTATGCAGCTAGGACTGAGTTATTGTTCCATGGGTCGTTAATTCCTGGCTGCACCATCTGCATATGTAAAATGCAAAAGACAATGGATAGCTGACTACCATCTTGGTTCCTTCTCTGTATTGTCATAGTTCAATTTAAATAAGCAATATAATAACAATGAAAAAAAACCCCTCACATGTGGCTGTTTCCCAAGGCTCTGTCCTTAGCCCCTCCCTCTTCCTTCTCTCCACTTTCTTTCCCAGTGATCTCATAAGATCCTACGGGTCCAATGATCCCTCAATACTGATGAATCTTATCTCTCTCCTGAGCCCTGAGCCTTCATCATCAAACTATATCAAGTTTATACTCCTCTATCTGACTGCCTTTGATGAAAATTTCCACCTCGGTGAGCCAACTACATCTCAAATTCAGCAATGGCAAAATGGAACTCATTAACTCCAGCCCCCTGAACCTGCTTCTCCTTCAAACTCTGATTTTTGCGGAGGTGTCATCACTCTTCCTCCCAATAAAGTTAGAAACTTCCAGGCCATCCTTCACTGCTTTCTCTCCCTCTTCATTGATGATCACATCCAACCCGTCACTAATGGATCTCAATCCTATGTCCTTCCTTCTCTCTGTTCCATTACAACTACTCTAACTTAGGACTTCATCTCCATTCATTTGGGTGATTGCATTAGCCTACTGTTAAGTCTCTCCCCTGTCTCACCCATCCTCCATGCAGTATCTGATGTCCATTTCCTGCTCAAAAACATTCAATGGCTCCCTAATGCCTTTGAACGAAATGCCAACTCCTTAGCAAGATCTTGCATTACTGGCTTCAATTTTTCTTCTCAGGCTCACATCCTATTATCCTACATCCTGAAAAACAACGTTTCAATCCAACTTAACTGCTACGCATTCCCAAAACATGATTCTCTCCCTCCTTTCCATGCATATTGTCCCCCATGCCTAGAATGTGTTACCTCCTCACCTACTGAATTCCCTTTTTTCTTTTAAACTCAGCTTAAATGCCAACTCTCTGTAGAAACCTTCACTAATTTCTCCATTCTTCTCCCCAGGTGAACATGTTCTCTCTTTCGTCATGTCTGAGTTACCCTGGCCCCCTTCACATGTAAGATCTTGGAGGATGGGGATTGTTTCATTTTTCATCTTTACATCTCTCATTGCCTTGAACACAGTGGGTGCTAAATAAATGTTACCCGAATTAAATTAACAACCATTTATCAGTCCAATACAGAAGATAGCATAGGTAAATAAATGAACATGATGTAGGGCAAAGTGTGATAGGAGCATGGGAGAGATCCAAGCAAAATTCACCAGGCAGATCTGACCATGGAGAAATGACTTTCAGTCCAGAGAGAATACTCAAAGTCTGTGGACCAAGAGATGTTCTGCTCAGTCATTAATGGCCTATCTGTGCAATGGGTAAACATGTGTGTACACATGTACATGTATATATGAATTGTGTGTGTATGTGCATATTTATATATGTTGGGTCACACATACCCATACATGTAGATCTATCTACAATCACCACAGACAAGTCTGCTTGCACCAGGTACTATGTTAGGCATTGGGGGAGCAGAGTAAAAGTGGAACCGACAGTGCCCTCCACAAGCTCACAGTCTATTTATATATGGATAAGGAAGAGGAGAAGAAAAGGCATATACATTTACATGGGAGCACATGTGCCATAGACTCTTAGAGCTAGTTAGGGTCATTGTTGCTTGTTGATCGACTGATTAATGGAATATGGGGAAGGTAGGCCTTGGGAGCTGGCGTTGGTGGAGTATGCCCAATCTGGCTATGCCCCCCTCCCCTCAGGCAGGCATGTTCCATCTGGTAGCGATATGCTTGGCTTGGCTCTCCTCAGAAGAAAGTGGGGGACTGTTTAGAGCCACCAGGGGCTGAATGGGGATAAATGCAGTGGCAACTGACCCTTGTTCAGGTGCTAGAATGGAGAGTGAGGCTGTCAGTGCACGTTCACCAGAGCTGTGGGTTCCAGGTCTGAAAGCTGGGGCCACCAGGCTCTACTGTAGAAGGGCACGCTGGCTAAGGAGCTGAGCTGTCCTGGTTATCTCAGAGCACAGAGGGTTTTAGGAGGTAGGAGATAGGTCACCAACCCTAACCTTCTGAATCCCAATGAATGACATCTGTGAGAGTTCCTCAAGCTTCTCCTGGAACAAGGGCTGTACTCCTCCTTTGTCCTTACCATGTCTTTCCTTTTACTACATCATGTGAGAAGGCTGCAAGCCTCTGGAGAGCAGGCATTAGGTCTACATTCACCCTGGGAGCCCTTTGATAGGGGTTTGTATGTTTGAATTGAATTCTGATCTCTTGCTCCAATTATAATGTGTTTGGAGATGCAAAGACAGTTTTGGAAGGACCCTTAGAATGTCTGGAATCCCAGAGTAAAGGACCCTGGAATCCCAGAGGAAAAAAAGAAGATTATGACTCAGAATATAGAATATCTAGGGCTGGGAGGGTCGTTATACCATAGAACAAACTATAAGACATGGAAGGGGCCTCAGAACTTAGCATTCCAGAGATAGGAAGGAGCTTAGACCATAGAACATTGCATGCCAAAGGTAAACGGAACCTTAGAATGAAGATGTCAGTGCTGGGGGAAGCCTTAGAACAGAGAAAATGGAATGTCAGAGGGGGAAGGTCTTAGAACATAGAATGTCAGACCTAGGAGGGGTCTTAGAATAGGGAATGTCAGAGGTGGAAGGTCCTCAGAACAGGGAATGTCAGAGCTGGGAGGGGTCTGAGAACAGGGAATGTCAGAGCTGGGAGTGACCTTAGAAAGATATTGTAAAACAGCAAAACTAGGAAGGACCTCAGCGATCATTGTTATAATCCATTCTTTCAGTTGCAGAGTGTGGGAAACTCAGGCCTAGAAAAACCCCATTCACTGCCCTGCCCCTGGCCATAGTGCTTGCCAAGGCCCGGCCCTGCCCTGAGTAGCCAGCAAGTGGGCAGGCAGCCTGGGTCCGATGGCCCAGCACGAGGTGGGGGGCTCCTGTGTGTCCCACATCAGCAGAGCCTCCCCCAATCCTCTCCAAGGACAGCTAAGGAAGCTGGGGGATGGCCTGCTCCTCAGTAGATATGTCCAGGATTCTGAAGGAAGGGAGTACCCCCCCAGGACACAGAGAAGTCACTGCAAGTTTACCCAAATGAAGCGAAGGCTCACCCCTCCACCAAGGAGAAAGCCTGGACGGAAATAACGATGGCGTTTTAATGACAAACTCAATAAACACGGAGATCATTTTCCAAAAAGGCCTTTTGCTTCTCTCCTCGTGTTTACCTTTTACACTTAATGGATGGGGGCTATTCGCTGTGGGGCCACTGCAGCCGTTGCCTCCAACTTCTATTTGTTGATGATGAATTTCAGAGCTGGCACATTTGTAATAAACACCATTCACTGCAGACACTGCGCAGCCCAGCCTGGAAACGGCTCTTTAGAATTTTTTGTCTTTATTGTTGGCTTAATGATGACTAATGCCTGTGTGATTATTGTGGGCTTTTTTTGTGTTCAGAGCCTGGAACAAACAATATCATTAACATTACTGGGGGTGGGGGGAGGGGGGGTGTGGAGTGAGAGGGAAAGAGAGAAGAGTCACAGAAAGGTAGAGAGAGAGTCAAGGAAAGACTCCAGGACAAATACGGATCCACCCAGGCAAGAGGCCACCAGCCAGGGGTGATGATGCCCCGCTTCTGGCTGGCCACCTCGAGACACTCGTTCCTCCCTCCTTGCTGGCTCAAAATAAGCCCAAACTGGGAAGAAGATCTTTCCAAACACGCTCACTTACTTTCTGAAGGCACCAGATGTGCATTTTAAGAACTCCCTCCCTCTGTGTCGATGACACCACCAAAGTGATGACAACCAGTAAGCACTAATGGGTAGAATGGAGCAAAGGGAAACCAAGGTGTAGTCCTGCTTTCCACCACAGTCCCTTTCCACCACAGAGTCTATGTCATCTGAGCCTCTGTGGGAAGAACCCACCAGACAACTGAATTCAAAACAAATTTCCAGACACCCTCCAAGTGTTTCTCCAACGTTGTTTAATCTCCCTGTGCGCAAGCAGCCTCCAACTTAGAAATGGGTTGTTTCTGAGAAGTAGGCTTGTTGGTCAGCAATTTGGAAACGGGGATGTGTCCTCTCCTTGGAACAGTGTTGTCCAGTTTATGAGAGAAAGAAGCCTTTGTGGGCTAGCCTGGGTTGCTACTTGTCTGTATAAACTTGCAGTCTTTATGACCTTGCCTAAGTTCCTAAAAGTCTTTGTGGGCTACCCTGGGTCGCTGGTTTCCTGTGTGGGCTAGCCTAGGCTATGTAGCCTATTATGGAGCAATAGCCTAGCTATGTAGCCATCACTCAATACACTTTTCGCAGAGGATTATGTGGTCTGCATGGACTACACATTATCATAGACACTCAGAGCTAGAACAGATCTCTGAAGACATCTTGTTCAACTTGTACCTGACCCAGAATCCTCTCTACCATTACAAAGGATTGAAAAGGAAATCTGTAAGGGTTAAGAACTGGTGCCCCTCTCCCAGGCAGTCAGAACAGCACCTAAACAGGATTCAGAAGAGCTGGGTCCAAGTCCAAAGTCCACTGACTTTTAACAGTAAGACCCTGGGGAAGTCGACTAACCTCTTTAAATCTCAGGTTCCTTCTAGGTGAAATGGAGCTAATAACCCACCCACACACTCTCTCTGAGATGGGGCAGTACAGTAATGGATGTAACAGAGCTCTGTACGTTCCTAGAGTTGGAACTAAGGTCTCTGGGACTCATCACCTCCAGTTCTGTCAGAGTGGGAGAAAATGGTAGAAAATGGAGTGTTGACCTATAAATCAGAAGTGTTTTGAAGGCAGGGACTTTGTTTTCTAAAGATCAAATGAGATAACATGTGAGAGGAGAGCCAGCAGGACACTGAGGGGGGAGGTGGGGAACAAACATTGGTTTTGATGTTAAAGGACCGAGTTTGGGCCTGATCTCACTCCTAGCTGCTTGACCCTTGTGGAAGAGTTGATTAACTTCTCCAGTCCCCAATTTCCTTAATTGCGAAAGGAGAGAGCTAGGCTGGCTGTCCTTGAAATTCTCTTCCAGCCTAATTTGTATGTGCCTGTGCTGACAATGGCTGGTTGTGAGAGAAGAGAATGGAAGGTCCTCGAGGGAAGGAGCTGTCTCACTCTGGTCCCTGGATGCCCAGGATCTAGAGGAGCGCCTGGCACCGAGTTCATGATTAATAAATGCTTGTTGACCAGGTGATGGTAAACTTTGATCTGCTACAGAAATGGGAGGTGTTCTTACAATTGCAGAGTTTCGTATAAACATTATTAGGTTTTATGAGTAGATCACTGAATGTGGAGTCCACAGAATTAGGGTTTGAATTCACAGATCATCAGTGAAATCTCTCTGACCCTCACTTTTCTCATTAGTAAAATGGAGAAAATGAGATCCTTGCCTCACCAGTTTCCCAGGATCACAGATTTCAAGATGGAAGACAGAGATTTTATCCAACCCCTTCATCTTACAGAAGAATAAACTGAGGCATGGGGCACTTAAGTGACTTGATTGATGCCAAGCAGGTGCTAATGGCAGAGCCAGGACTGAATCCAGGCTCTCTGACTCCCAATCCAGTTCTTTTTGCCACCAGGTCACACTCTGGTTTATTGTCAGGATAAGGCTTTGAAGATCATCCATCTCCACAGACATCTCTAGGGATGCTTCAGTAGTTAACATCCTCCAAAGCCCCCAAGGGGAAGGCTGGGAACACGGGAAATGCTTGCTCACTGACTGACTGACAGACTGGTACTCTTGTTGGAGCAGGGCTGGAATCTCCCACTTCCCGCCAGGGTTCAATCTCAGGAGGTCTGACCAGGCCCACAAGTCTGATGTTTTAAAAGTGTATTCCTGTCAGACTATTAGTCTGTTCAGCTTAAAAACTGGTCTTTGCCCAGCCCTGGAGAAATGTTCAGGTGGAGGACGTGGGTACAGACTGAGAAGCATAGGACCTCAGAGGTAGCAAGGGCGTCAGAGGCCTCTAATCCAGTCTATACCTGAAGAGGATGTTTGGTTACAGCATCCTTGACAATCGCTTCTGCTGTTGTGGGAGACCTCCAGGGACAAGGGACTCACTCTCCCAGCCCATTCTACCCTGGGGCAGCTTTCAGGATTGGGAAGCTCAAGCCCAAATCTGCCTGTAGGCAGCTTCCAGACATTGGCCCCCGTTCTATCCTCTGAGGCCAAGCAGAACAAAGCTCATCCCTCCCCCATGAGGACAGTCTTTCAGATACTTGAACGCAGCTCTCATGTCCCCCTGGGTCTTCTTTTCTGGAGGTGCCACATCTCTGATTCTTTCCAGTGATCCCCGTGGGACATGACCTCACGCTGTGGCTGGTGTCTTCTGGACACACTCCAGCTCCTCTTGGTCCATCTTTCCCAAATCGTAGCCCTAAGAACAGATGTAACTGGGGGAGGCGACCAGATGTGAGTCTGCCTCCCAGACATAACAGCTACTGCCCTCAAAGAGGATGCTCGTGTTCTTTGTTAAATCACTGCATGATAACAACATTAGGGTACAAGGCTGAAAATTATTGAAAGTGAAAGAATCTCAAAGCAAAGGCAAAAGATTCTTAAAACCTCTCCCTCCAACCAATGCATAATGAAATTTAAATTGAATCTAGTTTAAAATCATTTACCTTTTGACATCACATATCAGTACGCTAAGCTCTGGTGGGGAAAGCAAATCACCTTCCAAGCAGAATGAAAAATTACTCTGTCTCTTCTGATTTCACAGTAATTTTCAAATTCCAGCTTCCCTCTTGGGGTTTCCTGAGGGTCAGCCATGGAGGGGCCTGAGAAGCCCCCGACCAAGACTGGAGAGGCTCCTGCCCATCCTGCGGAGAGCAGAGCCTGTCCCAGAATTCACTGGGCAATATGGATAACAACAGCACACACATTTATGCTTAGATAACCACTCCAGTTGGCAAAGGGCTTTTCCTCACAGCACTCTCGAAAGGAAGGTATTCAGGGTGTTCAGAGGATGAGGTCATTGGGTCCAACCTCTTCATTTTATAGGTGAAGAAACTGAGTTTAAGTGGCTTGCTGTGGCCACTTTTCTCTTCTCCCACTGAGCCCCGGTGTCTCCCCAGGCTTCAGTCCTGCATCACTGATTGACCATTGGGCAGTACCACCTGGACTTCCCAAAGACAACACTAACTCAACATGTCCAAAACAGAACTCCTATCTTTTCCCCTACCGCCCTCCTCTCATCCAAACTTCGTATTTCTGTGCAAGGCACCACAATTGTGCCAAGCTTCCTAATGGGGACATTAGGCAATATTGGTGACTCTCACTCTCCCTCATGCCGCACATCCAATCAGCTGCCAAAGCTTCTCATTTTTGCTTTCACAGCATCTCTCACCTCTGACCTCTTCTCTCTCCTCACACAGCTTAGGCCCTATTGGCCACTTTTCTCACTTGGAATGTGGCACAGGCTGCCTGAGTATTATCACTACTACTATTAATAACATTTCTATGTGAAGGTTTACAAAGCGCTTCACTTGTATGAACCCATTTGGTCTTCACAACAACCCTTTGGTAGTTACTATTGCCATCCTCATTTGACAGATGAGTAAACTGAGGTGCAAAGAGTGACTTGGAATCACACAGCAAGGGATATCTGAAGTCACAAGATCATAGGATTAGATCTGGAAAGGACCACAGCACAGTGCCTGGCACATAGAAGATACTTTAATACTGCTCTCTTCTCTTCTTTTCTCTTCTCTCTCCTCTCTCTCTCTCTCTCTCTCTCTCTCTCTCTCTCTCTCTCTCTCATCTCTCTCCTCTCTCTCTCTCTCTCCTCTCTCTCTCTCTCCTCTCATCCTCCATATAAACTCTAGTCTTACTTTCCCAACCCCTTCTAGTGCATCAAGTGCCCAGATTGCAGCAGACTGCACCATTCCCTCAGAGTCTAGACTAAGTTGTCAGGGTTAGAGGTTATGTTTCAAATGTTATAGTATCTGAACCCCTATTAGTGTGATTATTGGTTTATATCAATTGGTTAGTCAGACTGAATTAGATTTGTAGAAAGGGAAAAGTGGGCTCCAGCTTAGAGAGGGTCTGTAGCAGAGGAATAGCTTGAACCTCCTGGAAGTCCTTGTGCAGGAGCTCTCAAGGCACTGCCCTGAGGTAGAGTACAGCTTTTCTGTTGGGTTCCTTTAGAACCTTGAATCTACTTTTCCCATCATTTTGAGGCTGTCCTTGTCTCCTGATGCAGGAGTAACCATTGATCTGGGAACCCATAAAAACATGGAAATTCAAAGTCTTCTTGACCTTTCAGAATTTATATGGTTTTACTATGGCCAAAGGGGGTTAAAAGAGACTAGAACAAGACTGAGGTCAGGGCTCGCTTCTCCGGGTTGAGCTAGAAAGCTCTCTTTTCTTCACTGGCAGGCCCTCACATCTCTTGAATTCCAAACTAGCTCTTCATTTTCTACTGGCCACTGCATAGTGGGCATGGCTAAATACCTTTGCCAGACTAAACCCAATCCTGGTCACACCTAAGGAGGTGTTTAAGCCTTGTCTCATACCTAGTGAAAAACTACATGTTTTCTCACCTGATAAATGTATCAGGAGTAAGTTGGGTGAGATGATTTAAACCTCACCCATACGATGAGGAAGTTGTATGTGACGTGGGAGAGGAAGACAGGTCTTCCTGCCTCAAAGCCCAAACTTTGTCCCCTGTGACACTCAGGCATCGGCGCTCTTTCAGGTGTGTTCCCTGCCTCACCACCAAGACCACGCACTCCCTGAGGACCAGCCCAGGTGTCATGCCTCTCGCAGACACACCTGACTGACTTGAAAACTGGGCAGGCAAACTGACTTGGGCATTCTCATTTGGGGATACGCTGGATGTGCTCCCAAGAGAAGCCATGCATTCTATCTTCAGCAGAGTTCCTACTGAAGGCAAGAGACATGAATACTGGCTGAGCCCTCTGACTGTCCTTCTCGTTCTCTCCATCTGACCCCCGAGGAGCCCTGGTGAAGGGCAGAGGGTGCTTATTACAGTGATAGAATTTTGACCCCCTCCCAGGGCTCTGCATAGGGATCCCTTCCAGGACTGGTAAGCTCTTCTTGACAGAGACCATCCCTTCCCCACCCCCATCTCATGCACAGCTATCAGGGACGCTGGAAACAGCAGCCCTGTTTTCCAGTTCAGTGATGTTCACATGTGAGGGCACAGGGAACAGCTTCACTGAAAAGGACCCTTTGTTTCTTCAGGCCAATTAAAAAATAGCAACAGTTGCCTTGAGGAACTTGGGGTCCTGGGGGGCAGCCAGGTGTCAGCCACGTGTCAGCCACTTTCACAGGGGGGTAGGATGGAGAGAGAGCTGCCTTCAACTGCTGCCCCTGGGGTGTGACTAGAGGGAGGTGAAGAAAACTTGCCTAGCCAGGCAAAACCTTCCTTGTCCACCAATACTCGTGTTGCCAGAAACCCTACACTGGAAACTCATTCTTTTCAAAACAATGGCAGCCCACCCTTCCAGCCCTTTTGCATTTCCTCCCCCTCCACGGTCAAGGCAAACTGGTGACCTGGTTGCTTCTCAGGGAAGCCAAACATGCCCCTATGTCAGGAATGCCTTCCCTCTTTTGGAGAATTACTGCCAGTCCTTTTAAGCCTTCCACGGAAGCCTTCCCTGAGCGCTCCTGCCCTCTGTCGATGATAGCAATGATGATGACGGCAATAGCTGGCATTTATAAAGTGCTTTAAAAAGTGTTCACTGGTTTGATCCCAACAACACCCTCTGAAGGAGGAGTTATTGTTTTCCACATTTTGTAGCTGAGGAAACTGAGGTATAGAGAGTTTAAGCAACTTTCCTGGGGTCACCCAGTTACTCAATGTCTGAATCAGCATTCTTGACTGCAGCATTCAATACGCCGGCTGCCAGTTCCCTTGTGACTTCATTCATGCCTCCTTGCTGCCTTCAAGACCCAGCCAAATCCTATCTTCTGCAGGGGACCTCTTCCTGATCCTGGCTGCTAGTGCCTTTCACTTTCAGGCTACCTTCAATTTACATGGAGAGCATATATTTCTATATCTATAGCCATATCCATATCTATATCTATAGGTACACCTATATTTATAAGCAGCTAGGTGACACAGTAGATAGAGTGCAGCTCCTGGAGAATTTGAATCTGGCCTCAGACACTTACTACCTATGTGACCCTGGACAAGTCACTAAACCCTGTTTGCCTCAGTTTCCTCACCCGTAAAATGAGCTGGAGAAGGAAATGGCAAATACCTCCAGTATCTTTGCCAAGAAAATCCCAAATGAGATCACAAAGAGTTGGACACAATTGCAGTGACTGAACACACCTATATCTATACCTAAATCTCTATCTCCATCTCCATCTATATCTCATATGGCCAAAGATATTTATTCTGTTGTTTCCCCCATTAGAACGGTGAGCTCCTGGAGGGCAAGGACCATGACATGACTTTCTCCCTAGCACTTGGCACACAGCTTGTGCTTCACCAAGGCTTGTTGACTGAATGAACTCAGCCCTCTCTAGCGCACTGATCACATGATAAGAGTGCTTTCTAGTCACTGGTTTTTGTGTCTCCTTTTCTTACTAGACTATGAGTTCCATGAAGGCAGATACGTCATTTTATATGAAACAGGTACATCCCCAGTGTCCAGCATGGAACTCTGCTCAAAATGAATGCTTGACAAATGTTGGTTGAATTTAACCAAATGCAACTCACTCATAAAGGTGTTTTCCTCTTCATAAATAAATCTGTATGTACAGGATAAATTGAGAGGGTCTTAGCATAGGGTGGACTGGGCTCTTTGCAGAAGGTGGTACTTTCATGGAGACTTGAAGAAAGTCAAGGAAGCCAGAAGGCAGAGAGGAGGGAGAGCTTTCCAGGCATGGGGGATGACCAGTGAAAGTGCCTGGAGACATTTTTCAGCTCATCAATTTCCCTTTGAAAATACCCCACCCTCCAGAACTGGACAAGGGCAGAGGGACTAGTGTCTTTGTTCTTTTTATTATTATTATTAAATTATTTTTATTTATCAACAACCACTTCCATGTGCTTTTGAGTTTGAAATTTTTCTCCCCCTCCTTCCCCACCACCCTCCCCAAGACGGCACACAATCAGATATAGGCTATACATATGCGTTCCTATTAAACATATTTTCACATTGGACTAGGGTCTTTGGAATGGGGGAAGCTGGCTTTGGAGTTAAAGAACTTGGGTTCAAATCATGGCTCTTTCTGCCAGTTCCCTTCTTGCATGACTCTGGACACTGGTACACTGTGACTCTTTGGGTCTCAGTTTCCTCATCTGTAAAATGAGAAGGTTGGATTAGTGGACTTGATGGTCCCTTCCAGCTTCAGAAGGAGGATCTCCTGCTACCTCCTGCTCTGAGCACCATGCCTCTCTAAATGCAGTCTGGAACATCAGCTTTGGGGCTGCCATGTCACACTCTTGACTTCTCTAGAATCTTTTGTCATCTCTAACACTTAGGTCTGTTTGGGGTAAGTTGCTGGCTAGTTATTTCTTCTTCATCTCTTCTACATGAAGTCTTTCTGGATCCTGCCAACTGCTAGTGTCCTCCCTCCCAAATTTCTTTGTATTTAATTAACATATGTTGTGCATGTACTTTAAATTTATGTTGTCTACATTTTTTATGTGTACTTTTTATCTCACCCATTAACATGTAAATTCATTCTGAGTAGTGATTATTCCATTCTTTGTATGTATCCCCAGGTCTAGCACAGTGACTGGTACACAGTAGGTGCTTAATAAATTCTTCTTAATTGATTGATTGATTTTGAACCTGTAGAGTTGAATTTTTTTTTTATCCCAGTTCAGGACTTTCCATCTATCCCTGCTGAAATGAACTCCCTTCGACTTTGCCCATAGCACCATATTGCCAAGACCTCTTTGGGGGGATAGTTACGGCCCAGTGGGGGAACCAGGGAGAGGTGAGGTCTTGGTTGCCTCCACTCCATCGGCCCCGGATGTCACATCATTGAAATGATGGTTCCATGGAACAAAACCCTTGTTTAAATTACAGCAAAGCTGAAAGGCCCCGAGGCTTCCATGCCAGGAGAAGAGGGGCACGAAGAATTAAAAGAGTCTAAAAAGGGAAGGATTGTGCTGAGATCACCAGGAAGAGTATTAAGAAAAGCCGTTAATGTGTAGTTAAAAAATTCTTAATCTACATGAGCATATGCTGTTCTACCTAATTTTGATCAACTTAAATGTAAAAATGTCTCTCTCCTCCCAATTGGGTTTACACCGCCATCTGGTTTAATTAGTCCTTAGGTAGCATAGTCTAAAGTTAATAGGGAGAGTGCTGCTGAACCAATCAGGAGGCAGGTTACATCCCAATTCTTGCTGGAGTTTGTTTCTGTAAAAGCACATTTGCTAGAGAGGTCAATGCTGTAAGTTTGCGAAGCAAGAATAGCATCAGCCCTAATCCTTAGAGGATGTTAGGGTGGCATCATCCCCTTTGGACTGGTCCATCTCTATCACTGTTGCTGATTCTCCAAAATATCCAAACTCAGGCTTATCTTCGACTCTTTGCTTTACTTCTCCCTCCCCCTCCTAATCTGATGCCGATGCTCGTAGGTTCTATTGCCTTGATTTCTCTCGGATCTATTCCCCCTCTAACCCTAGTGTTCCTACTGGGCTCAGAATGGGAAGAGGGCTTCAAAGGAACCTCCCTGTATCTATTCAGGCATTCATTTATCACCTCTCATTTCCATGAGTGTAAGAGGCTCCTAACTGGTCTCCATGTTTCCACTCCAATTTTTGAACCCATGTGAAGAATTTTGTATTTATCCCCATTAAATGACCTCATATTAAAAATGGTAGGTGTTTCATACCAATTAAAATTAACTGAACTGACCTTAAGAAGGATTTGTCAGATGGAAGAGTCTTCTTCTTAGGAGACAGATGTTTTGTGGAAAAGAAGTCAGACTTGCCCTGCTGGACTGAAGAAATGTGGGTGGGAGTGTCAATGAAGCCAATTCCAGCCCAGCACAAGGCCAGTCTTCCCAACAAAGAAGCTGTCCCAAAGTGGAATGGGCTGACTTAGTTGAGGAAATCTAGAGTGAAATTTTATTCAATTATGGTCTAAAATTAATGTCTACTGAAGTTTTGTCCACACCTCTGGGATACTGTGAAAAGAATGGGGTTGTGGGAAGAGCTAAATATGTGTGGTAGGGAGATTAGGCTGGATGATCCCAAAGCCCCCTTTTAGATCCAGAGTGCCAGAAATCCCAATTAATGATGCTTTAGATTGTTGTTGTTGTTTTTTTTAATCTAAAACAGAATAACACCTTTCCTTCAAGATTTACTTCCAGGAATCCTTCCTTGAAGAACCCTACTTCAAAGAGAGGATTGTTCACTCATTCTGCCTTTCCTGCACCACTTTATTAGAGTCACTAAGCAGATACCTGTCCACCCACCTGCTCACCCCTGTCTTTGTTCTTCAGATCTTTAAAAGAATGGTAAAGGAATGGGAATTCAGAGTTGGGAAAGTCCTTCAAGGTCATGTGGTCCAACTTTTCTCTCTCTGTCTCTCTCTCTCTCTCTGTCTGTCTCACCAGCAATCTCGGGTAGAGAATCTCCAACAAGGGGTCAGCCAGTTTCTTTTCAAAGATCTCCCATAACAGGAAATTCATTCCCTGCTGCCTAGTCCGTTTTACCTTGTGACAGCTTTAATTGTTAGGAAGGCTGCCTTTACTTTTGTTTCAATGTCACTTCTTCCCATTGGTCCTAAATCTCCAATCTGGGGCCCAGTGATCAACTTTAATTCCTTTTTCATGAGAAAAGCTATTTGAAGACTGGGATCATGGCTAAGTCTTCCCCTCTCCTACCTAAAAATAATTCTTTCCTCCAGCAAATTCTCATATGGCACCTTCTCTGGTATCTTCACCAGCCTGACCACCCTACCCCGAAAGATCTCCAACTTGTAAATGGTTTCCCTAATTGGTGGGCTCCGTCACTGAACCATGGAGTCCAGAAGGGGAGTCCTCACCAAGGCAGAGGAAAATGGGCCATTCTTTGCATTAATCTCGATACTTTATTTCAATCAATGCTCAAGATTTAGAGCTGGAAGAGATTTTGGAGTCTGCAAGTAAGGCCCAGTTACTCTGAGTAAAATGCTTTTTATAAGATGCCAGGCTGCCTCTGTCATGAGCCGGATACAGAGGGATCTCATATCTCTGAGCAGCTTAGAACAAAGAAGCAGAGCTTACTCCCCTTTGCATGGAGCACAGTGCAAAGCACCCAGTGGGTATGTGCTTTAATGCAGAGATTCTGAATGAAGAATGAAGCAATGTGGGGCAATGCCAAGAGCCCTAGACCAGGAATATGATGATGTAAGCTGTCATTCCAGCTCTCACAGCCTCAGGGAGCTTCCTTCTGCTCTCTGAGCCTAGCTTTCCTCTTTAGAATAAAGGGGTTGGACAAGAAGCTATTCTAAGGCCCTCCTGGCTCCTGCTATTCAAGGTTCCTACCAGGTTTGACATTTTTTGTGCCAAGGCCTCTGGCAGATCTGATGTTCTGAATCTGATGGTGTGTGGAGCTCTAACATTTTTTGTCTATGGCGGCTTGAAGGGGCCATTGTTCTGGAGACTGAGGACCGGAGTTTGGATCCCTCCTCTGATACAGTATGGGTGACCTTGGCAAGTCACTACATTTCCCTGGGTCTCAGTTTCCCCATCAATGAAAGGGCACTAGTCAGCCTTTGAAGATGTTCCCAGTTCTAGTTCTGCGACTCTTCATTTTAAGGCCACACAGAATATTACCATTCTATACTCTAAGTGCCTCCCAACTCTGGCTTGCTGTGACTCCATGAGTCTGAAAAAAACACATTTAAAAATAGTTTTTAATTCATCTTCCCTTACCTTCCCACCCTCACCCCCTGGAAAGGGGCAAAGAAAAATCTATTTCTCTGTGTCTCCAGTGGAATGGAGCAGTGGACTTTACAAAGAGTAGAAATATGTGTGGAATGTCCCAGGCTAAGTCTGAGATAGCGAGCACAAGTAAGCTTGCGTGTTAAAAAACCTGAGCAATTGCTCTGGGCAACTCTGCATCAATACAACCAAGCTTAATAGACCTGTAACACCTGGTGTGATTTTAGAGGACGTAAAAAAAAAAGTTTGAATGCCATTTTTAAATTGCTAGAGAAAACAAAAAGCATGGTGTTACTAAGATTGGAAGCAGACACCAATAAGGGATCATAGAATCATTAATCATCTACCCATTTTACAGATGACCAAACTGAGGTATAAGGAGGGGAAGTCTGACTTGAAAAAATTCACACAGGAAATAAATGGCAGAAACAAGTGAATCCAAGTACTCTACCTCTCACTGTAACCTGTGACACTGCCCTGACTCTCTAATTAGAGGAAGAAGAGATGGCTTTTTTTTTCGGAGGAAGAAGCATCATAGGTGGTGGCACGTCTTCCAGAACTCAAGGGTCAGAGCTGACCTTGGACAGCGCCCAGACGAAGGTGCTCTCTATGGCCAGACACCATGTTAGTTGATCAATTAGGCTATCCTCTGGGAAGCACATTTCAGGATCAGGCTTACTCTCCATCAACAATGATTCCAAAGCTCTGTGTCCTAAGAGAGACTCCAGGAAAGCTGGAACTGGAAGAGCCCTGACAGCCCCACATTCATTCCCCTTATTCAACTGAGGCCCAGAAAAGAGCAGTATCTTGCTCATGATCACACAGGCAGTTAGGAATGTGGCCAGAACTCAAACCCTGTCTCCTAGACACTAGATCAGAGTTATGTTCCCCTTTTCAACACTGGACGCCTGAGGTCACTACTCGCTCAACCAGAAGCATGAACGCCTTTTTGATGCCCAATCCCTTGGTGATTATTTATTCTTAATTTGACTCCAGAAAACAATATCTGTGGCTGCAAGCAGAAAAATGACTGCCCAGCTACTGAAATTAGATGTATTACCATGTAAAGGGGTTTCAACTAATTTATTAATCAACTGAAAAAAAGAATCACACATTCTGATGCAAACATAATCACTTGGCCTTCTCCCTGATAGGTGTTGCCAAGAAGGCACCATTTTTCTTGCCAGTGTGTTCTGTGGTCTCCTACAGCTCACAGTTACTTAAAGGTAAAAGAAAAAAAAATTACCCATTGGCAACTCCCAGTTGAGGTGTGCATTCATTGAAGAGGCAGGCAGCTCATATTTACCCAGCCTCAGCCACTGTGACCAGTCAGTGAGACAGGGCAGGGGTGGTGTGAGAGGAATAGGCTTAACCAGGTCCCAGCCTCTCTCCCTCCTTTGAGGCTGCCTGGCAGCCAATAAAAGCAGCCTGCCACGCTTCTGAAAGTAGAACCAAGTATGTCGACAGGCAAGAGAGCAAAGGGGCATTTGAGGAGTCAGTCACTCATGTGTCTCTCCCCGTATGTCTCCATCTATGAATTCTCTATTGTGTTTGTTCTGAGAGAAAGTCTCATAGATCAGACTGTGAGCTGCCTGAGGCCTCAGACACAGGGAGAGCAGAGGGCGGAATAGGGATGGCCCAGTATCACTGGCCTACAGATGACTTTTAGGGAAAACAGCTCTGGAAGCCTTCCCTATTCTGTCATGCAGGTTTCTCTCAGAATTCAGGGTCCATTTTGGTACAGAGGAGTAGAAAGAATATTTGAGACTTGGAGCTGAAGACCTCATCTTGATCCTGACTTTCTGGGTGACTTTGGAGGGGGTGGCTCACTTTGGGGGCCTCAGTTTCTTTATCTTGAAAATAAGACGGTTAGAGCAGATGACCTCTAAGGTCCCTCCCACCCTTGGTCCTATCATGGTCTCATGACCCTGACAATGAATCATGGCATATCCTTTACAGGATATAAGAGAAGGCTAGCCCAACTCCCCTGCACTGAGGAGCTCACAAGCCAATCTGAGAAAGAGGCCAGGGGCACACACAGGCAGTTCAAATTTTACAATAATGGTCAGTAACCATGAGACCAGTTTTCCTCCATGCCAACTTTTAAAAGGGCCTCCTCATCCACGCTACACTTGATCTTCCCAACACCACATGATGAAGTCCTGAGCCAGGGAACTGGTGAGCACCCCTTCGTGCCCAAGAGACTCCTTTCCCACAGGCAGGGAAAGCAGCGTGCTTCTGAAGAGGCACTGTGGGCACATCGAGAAAGCCTCATCCCTCCAGCCCCTCCTCCATCTGCTGGTGAGACTTGAAATCTCTCTGTTGGGGACAAAAACTTTCATTTCACAGGGAGAGTTTGGGCTTAGATTTGCAGCTCCCCCTTGGAAAGGCAGAATAGTGAGTGACTCACCATTCACACTGATTGGTAAATGACTAATCATGGATTCTTTCCCCAGAAATGGGTTTGCTGAGGAGGTGGGAATGAGGAGAGCAGGAGGGAGGACAGAGAACCCAGATAATTAGAATCATAGTATTCGGAGCTGGAAAAGATCTTTAAACTTATGCAATTAAATGCTTTCTCATTTTGTGGATGAGGAAAGAGAGGCCCAGAGAGGTCAAAGGATTTGTCCCAGCTCACACAGGTGTTGCAGGATTTAAACCCAGGCCTGCCATCTTTAAACCCCATGTTTTCCCTGTCCAAACAGTGTGGAATGGGACATATCACAAAGTGGGCCTAGGAGAAGGGGGTTAGGGATAAGAAGATAAACAAATGTCCAGATGCTACAATTGGGCCAATAGAATCGCATGGCAGAGACCTTGGTCAGCTACTCCTCCAGTCCCCTAGCTTTACTGATTGCTTCCATAGCAAGTAATGTTTGGTTTCTCCACTCCCATGTCCCTGAGAAAATTGTGGAGGTCATCAGGAATGGTGGCCTGGGAAGAGGGGAGGGGTCTGTCTGTGCCCTATTCGTCCACTCTCTCTTGACTCTCTCTTCTATCCTGCCCCCCTTGCCAGTTGTCCATAACTCCTGTAAGGTGTGTTCCTTCTCCTCCCTGTCCATGGTCTTGTAGGTATCCCATCACTTCCTGCCCTCTTCTCTCCACCCACTCCTCTCCAGTAATTAAAATTGATCTGATCAGTGCCCTCTTGCTTCAGGCCTGGCTGGTGATTGAATTTCACACTAAGTAGCATTGACTGATGACAGTTACACGTTCCTCCTTCAGAAGACATGTGATTTGAGAATTTGGATGTCTTGCCCCCAAAGGAGTCCTGAAAGTGGAAGATCCCATGCAATGACTCCTAAAGGACTCCAGAGTGGAAAATTCTATTCAGAAGTGAGTCAGGCTAGATGCCCTCTGAGGGCTCTTCCAATTTTGAGGCTGTGGCAAGGGATAGATTGTGGAATAAATGGGTTTCTGGCTTTTTTCATGCCCAGCCACATAGGCACCCTCCTACTGCATCTATATACAAATCAACACGCCACCAATCCCTGGGACATAGCGTTTGGAGTGGCCACATATGCCAGAAGCGAGATCATCAAATGCATGTGTTTTTACTGGCTTTGTAAAACTGCACACAGAGTCTTATTTCTGCCTCCAAAACCTCCTTTGAAACCAAGTTTTACTCTGAAGATGGGAACATGGCGTATTTGAGACATGTGTTTCATCTTGTCATTTAAGGTAGCTCAACAGTGTGTCATCTTCTGAAATGTCAGAAAGATGAGGGATTGGCAAGCACATGTTCAATTATCAGGGCAGCTGCCAGCCAAAAACCCAGCCCAACTTCCAGTAAAAAGGATGTGAGGCCAGCCTGCTTCTCCAGTCCTCCCTCCTCTCTGCCTCTCCTCAGAAGACTCAGTGGCCATATCTGAGAGTGACAGCATGTCAAGACAGACGTTCCATATTCTAAGATTCCGTAAGCTCAATCATTCTGTGTTTTAAGATCCCTTCCACCTCTAACAATCTCTTTTCTAAGGCCCTTCTCAACTTTAATGTTCTATGTTCTAAGGTCTCTCCCTCTGACATTCTATCAATATATACATCTATATACTTTCCTTGGACTAGCTTGGTGACACGGTGGATAGAATGATGAGCCGGGAGTCAGGAAGACTGAACTCAAATCCAGCCTCAGACATTTACTAGATGCGTGACCCTGGCACGTCACTTAACCCTGTTTGCCTCAGTTCTTCACCTGTAAAATGAGGGGTAGAAGGACATGGCAAACCATTCCTGTATCTCTGCCAAGAAAATCCCAAAAAGGGTTTCAAAGAGTTGGACATGACTGAAAAATGACTGAACAAAATACTTTCCTCCTTTATGGAATAACTTCATCTCCCCCTCACCCCAATTTATATCCCCTAGTATTATGGGTAGAGTCAAATGTTCATGGAAAAGAAATGTCCTTTGAAGACTGGTCGATGAAATGGGCTCTATATCCTGGAAAAGAGGAGGCTTAGGCTAAGCATGGTCATCACCCTCAGATACCTCAAGCTCTGCCTTGAGGAAGTATTGTCTCTGGTACTAGTCTTAATCTGCTTGGCTCTAAAGGGCAAGTCAAGGACCACCAGTAGGAATAAGGAACAGAGAAGCAGATGACAACTCCAGATGAAGAATTCCCAAGAGAACTTCCCAACAATGGAGTCAGACATCTCAGTTCACTAATGGCACCCTCACTGTACGGTCAAGTGTTGGGGAAATTGTAGAGGGCTTCCCATTCATGCACAAGTTCAAACAGATGCCCTCTCAAAGCCCTTCTTGACCTAATGTGCCATGACCCTAGGATGTCTTCCACTGTGCAGCGCTTCCTAGCTCAGCCAACTCATGCCAATCAGTCTCTGCTGTAATTCCTTCTGTGCATATTAGCTGAAATGTGCAATTAACCACATATAGACTACTCTGGCCTCTGACTTCCTGTATTGAACAATTGAGCACGTTGTCCCAACAGGTTACCTGGCTTTGTAAAACTGCACACAGAGTCTTATTTCTGCCTCCAAAACCTCCTTTGAAACCAAGTTTTACTCTGAAGATGGGAACATGGCGTATTTGAGACATGTGTTTCATCTTTTTTTTCCACCTTTGTTCTCTTATTATTTCAAGTGGGCACATCTTGGCTAGGCAGTGAGTGGGCTCCTCAGAATCTTGGCTGCTGGGACATTCTCTCCCATTCCTCTCTTAACTTGAAAGTCCTGACCTAGACTTAGAATCCCAGATTTTCCAATTTGAAAAGGATGCCTAGGGTCATGAAGTCTAGCCCACATCCCAAAGAGTATAATTCTCTGGAGTAGGGCTATCATCTTCTTAATCTTAGATACTAAGCCTCTCATGGTGGCTTAAGATTACGGTAGGCATTTTCTGCTGCTTTCTTTTTCACATTTTTGGCTCATGTTGAGCTTGAAGCCCACTAAGATCTATGGATCTTTATCAGATCAATTGTGTCATCATGCCTCCTCCAATTTATAATTTTTTTGGCATTTAAATTATTTTTATTAGTGAGACTTTAAAAATGAGGAGTGGGTTGCAGAATTGGCAGACCCACTGCCCCTACTGATAATAAAGCTCCAAGTTCATTCCATCACGGATCTAATAGTCACCCAGGGAAACGTGATCCTTGAAGATTGTGTACCATTTCTTCAGAACAATCTTGTTCCAATGGGTGCCTGTCTGAGCCACAATCAGTTTCTTCAGGTCTCCTATCAGGTCATCCGTGTTGCACTTCACATGGACCTTCTTGCCCAGCCGGTCGTTACACACAACCTTGATCATGGTTCCCTTCGCCCCCAGACACAGCCCCTTCCTTCCTTCCTCCAATTTACATTTTTGAAGTCCATTTTTTGAGACTCATGCATACGACTTTACTCGTACTCCTATTCAATGTTGTCTTACTCCACTTGACCCAGTGCTCTACCCTGTCAAGGTCCTTTTGAATCCCAGTTCTGTCATCCAGTATGTTAGTTTTCCTTCCCAGCCTTTGGTCATCTGCAAATTTGATAAATACATCATCTTTGCCTGCTCAAAGTCATTGATCTCTGGGGCACTCCACTGGAGACCTCTTTATACATTGATGGGGAACTATTAGGGACTATTCTTTGAATGTAGCTATTTGAACCAAATCCAACCACATGCCTCCCTCTTTCTCATAAGAAAAGCACAAATGGCTTGATTAAAGCCTTTGTTAAAATTGAGGTAAATTATATCTAGAGTATTTTCCTGATCCAAGAGTTTGCAAGGGATAGGGATAGGGGATTGACCAGTCATTTCACTGATAGCAGGGATGAGGAAACTCTTTCACTAATGCAAGCCAGCATCTTGTCTGTAATTTAAGAGATTTAAAGAGAGTTTCCTAGAACACAGAGAGAGCATGTCTTGACCAGGGTAACAGCCACTATGTGTCCAAAGCAGTTTGTAAACCTGGGTCCCCATCATTATGCTACTCTCCACAAGTTTAGGAATGTTGCCACACAACAAATGGGGTTAATCTGGCATGATATGCTATATTGAGGCCATGCTGACAGCCTGAGAATGTGGCCCCCTTTTCTAGAGTGTCATCATCTGTCCTAGAACCCAATCTAGATTTTTTTTTTTTACCCAGGAATCAAAGTCAAGCTCCATGGCCTAGAGTCCACAGATTCCATTCCCTTTCCATTTTAACTGATGTTAGTCACAAATTCCAGTTAAGTGCCTTGCCTCTTTTCCAAGACATATTTGGATACTTCTCAAATGAAAATCAAACAGATTTTCAGAATGCGCACTTCATGGATGGCAGACTGGTATGTCAGAGAGACCTCTAGACTGGATTCTTAGGACTAGGAATCAAAAATTCCTCAGAAGACTGTAGAATGAATTATTAGAAGCAGAATGGTCTGCCTCTGTGGGTAGTGAGCTCCCTGGCACTGAGGACCTTTAAGTAGAGGCTGGATATTTTAGGCACACCATAGCCTAGAAGCCTTGTGGGGTCCCCAGAGGCTTGGACATGCTCTGATTCCATGGCCTGATGATCTCCAAGGTCTCTCTCAGCTCTGAACTCTTAACATTCTATATTTTCTTGACACAGAAATGGAAAAGCAAGTACAATTCTTTTTTTTAAATTTTTTTTAAAAATAGTGAATCTGAGTGGGGAGATGACAGAAAGCCATCTTCAGCCCCCTTGCACTGTCCCCTTTGGAGGGCAGTGGAATCTTCTTCTTCATCTGGGGCCCACAATATATACTGGCTGAATCCTTCGCCAGCCCCCTCCCAGTATTCACAGGGAAAAGTGCTGAAGTCAGCAGTGCTAGATAACAGCACACAGACATTACCAGACAAATGGAAGTACATTTTCACAGTGAATTACTAGGGTAGAAAAAAAGAGCCTTGGGGAGGGGGGGGGAGCTGTTCCTTAGCCAAGAGATTCTCACCCAGCCCTGCCTCTGTCCCTTCTTGGAAGAATAGCTACTCATGAAAATGGACACAGAACAGGGTTGTGCTTGATTCTGGAAGGGCTCTGAGGTATTTCCAAGAGCAGTTTTCACCCCAAGGGTAGGAATAATCAATCAATGTCGATAAACATTTATTAAACACCTACTATGTGCTCAGAAATGGTATGCTGGCTGGCTGTAACCTGTTTTGTTCATTCAAATGGAGGAAAGAGAATGTAGAGAATGGAGTGTTGGCTCTGAGGCCCTGGGGTCAAATTCTGGCTCTGATACTTGGGACCTCGGTGAGATTGTGATCTTATCCTCTTGGGCCCTCAAATTCCCTAAAATGAAAAAGTTCGATTCTATCAGGGGTTCTTAACCTGGGTTCTCAAGAGTTAGGAGACATGTAATAAATAGAGAATTCAAGGAAAACAGAGAGGGGTCCCAGAAACCTCCTCAAGCCACTTCATTACATAGCTGAGATCCAGCCTGCGGTCTGAGACCGAGCAGAACAAAGAAGAAATCGGCTTCAGTTCTAAAATCAAAATCTATGACACTGGCAAAAGACTTTGCAGCTGGCAAAGTCCTGGCCCAGCCCTGAAGGAACAGGAGCTCCACAAGAGCAGGGACTTCTTTTGGTGCATAGGAGGCATCCAATAATGTTTGCTGAATTGGATTATCTCATTCGGAAGAGCCCTGTGAGATGCACAAAGGAACATGACTCTCAATTGCTAAATGGGCACACTGCATCTCAGATAGTTAAAGTGGCTTGCATCAGAAGGAGGCAGTAGCAGGACAGGGAATTCAAGCCCAGGTCTTTAGCCCTTAAGACCTGGGTTCTTGCAGATTAGATGTTTGTCCCCTTCCCTCCTCTGAAAAGCCAAACTCACCCAGATGTAAAGGACTCCCTTCCTCTCAGAAGGCCAAGAGCCTTTGACCTTCCATGGATACTGAGACCCATCCCTGGCCCCTTGTGGGAAGCTGTGGGATCCTCTCTCCAGGAATGCCCTGCCCTGGTTCCTTCTGTGGCCCAAGCTGTGCCACCCCATCAGTCACCAGGAAACAAAGGAGATTGTCTTCTTTCTCCATATTAAGCCTCTTTTCATTAGCTGTAATTGAGTTAAGGAGACCCATCCAACTGTTTATGGACCATGCATCAGGCCTCAACTTGGGAAGAACAGACCCAGGCCAAATGCCACCTCTACTTTTATTTTTTTCCTTTTCTTTTTCTTTAAGCAAATCATTGCTGAGGCTTTTTCAGTGGGTGAAAAGCAAAAATTGGGCAAGAACAAAAAGAAAAGAAAATTGGAGGCATTTGAAAAGAACTCTGGGAATCTTTTCCTTTCAGGAGCCGGTGGTGGAGATACAAACCCTTTGTCATCCACCCCAGTTAACAATCTGAAGAATTAGCCATTACAAGCACCCAGGGTCGGTGATAGCCTTGGCAGGGGAGCAAAAAGTCCATTTAGGAAATTGAGGAAATTACACAGAGTTCTGCCTTGGCCCCAGAAATTACCAAGGATGAAATGGAATCTCAGCAATGGCTTATCTTAGCTAGGGAAGGTGGGAGTCTGCAGCCCTTCCACAGCCCAGGCCGACCTCCTTCCTGAAATGTGCCTGTCCCACTGAGGCTTCAGGACTCAGGAATCTGAGTGACGATGGCTTCTTTGCCATCTTCAGCCAGCAGCCATTTTCCTGCCCAAACTGAAAGGGCTCAAAGTTATCCAGCCCAGCTGGGCAGGGAGCTAAAATTCTGCCTATCTCACAGTCTGGCATCTGCTTGCATCCTGGAAGAGATAATGACCGCCCAGGTGATCCAGGCTCTAGAAAGTGAAATAGGCCAAGAGCAGAGAAGAGGAGAGATATGCCCAGGAGGGGTCTCGAAACACTGGTACCTCTCTGGCTGGGGGCTTCTCGGAGGACAGCTGCAAGGCCATGCTGAGCCTTCACATTGATTTTCCTTGTAGGAAATACTCACATGAGAATCCAGTTTCAATGTCAAGGGAGAAGCACATTCATGGGCCAAGCTCCTGTCACCTCACCTGACCTGCTGCAGTCATGGTCACACCTGCAGCTTGGCTGCAATTGGCCAAAATGCATTGCTTTCCTTAAGGCAAGTGTACAGAGTCCACTCAGAATCAGCTACTGTCCTCAGTTTGCCTCAAATCTACCAAAGGTTACATTATATATACTAACAAATAGAGCCAAAGCAATCAGGGCGGGGGGAGCACATTCACAGATGGCGAAGGGGGTGTTCAGGATGGTAAGGATCCCAAGAGTTGAAGGTGAGGAGGGAATGCATTTCAGGCATGAGAGATAGCTTGGACCGAGGCATGGGAGAAGAAGACATTCGGAATTCATTTCAGGTACAGCTAGTATAGGATGAGAGGGTTAGACGGAATCATCTCTACAATCCCTTACAGCTCCACTAGGATGACCGTGGCTAAGACTAGTGAAGATAGGCTTAGCCAGAAAGGAAAGTATGTCAAGGTTGATCATGTCAAATTAGGCTGGAAAAGGAGGCTGGAGTCTGAGCCTCCAATGCCAGGCTGAGGAGTTAGCACCTTAGCCTTGCAATCAATCAACACATTCATCGTTCAACGCCCACTCTGTACCAGGCACTATGCTGAGCACTGGGCATACGAAAGCAGAAAGCAGGAATAGGCCCTGATCTGGAGGAGTTCGTATTCACATTGGGAAGCCCCAGGAATTATGAGGCATATGCACAAACCAGAGGATAGTACTGAGTGGATAAGTCACAGCTCAGAGGGCAGGGCACTAGGAGCTGAGGACACCTGAAAGGCCTCTTGCAGCAGGGGATGCTTTAGATGAGTCTTGAAGGAAGCCAGGGGGTCCCATGGGCAATGGGGAGCCACTGAAGATTTTTGCAGAGGGGAGAGACATGGTCAGAGCTTTGCCTTAGGGAGATTATTCTACTTTCTTTCTATTCAAACCCAAGAGGGCTCCTGTTCCTACCTCCTTCCCTGTCCAGTGAGAGCGTCCTCCAGGAATGATGCCTCTTGTTGCCCCAGGGACATGGTCTACAAAGTGCTCCCCTCAAAAAACACCTGGAGAGGCAGGTGAACACCTGAAGTAAGTGCTTCAAGATGTGAAATGATTTGCCCAGGGTCATAGAGCTAATGAATGTCAGATCTGGAATTCAAATTGTGAACAAAATTCAAAGCCCAAGATGAAACCCTTTTGTCACCAACTGCACGGGCTGTATCATTGAAAGTAGCTCATTGGCGGAGTGGAGAGAGTGCTGGACTTGGAGTGATGAAGACAAGTTCAAATTGTGCCCCAGACACTGGCTTGTGACCCTGGGCAAAGTCACTTCATTTCTCCATGACTCAATTTCCTCATCTGTGAAATGAGGATGATAATACCATTCACCTCTTAGAGTTGTTGTGTGGATCAAACGAGATATTTGTAGGGCCCTTTGTACACCTAAAGTGCTATATAAACATCCACTCATTATCATCATCCAGTGAAGGAGAGGTTAAATTCCTTGTGCTTGACCCTGCAGAAACTCCAGGGGCACATGATTGCTCTCTTTACATACCTGAAGACATTTCTTCTGGTTAGGAAGATTGGACTTGGCGTCTGACCCCAGGGGACAGAACTGGAAGCAATGGATGTAAGAGGGTAAGGCTCAATGGAAAGCAGTAAATTGCCCAAGAATTAGAGTGACCTCATTGTGGAATGGGCTGCCCCAAGTGGTAGTGAGCTCTCCATTGCCAGGGGTCTCCAAAAATATGCTGGAGGACCATTTTCCAGACATGTTGTGGAGGGGATTCCTGCTTTGGAACAGGCTGGACTCAGTGTCTTCCAATGTCCTTTCCAATTCTCCATTTTGAAGATGTGATCCTCCCTCAGCCCACAACAGCTTTCCCTTCCCTGAACTCCCTATAACACCTTTCTAGCCCACACTGCGCAGCCCATCCCCTGAATGCACACGGTCTTTGACTGTGTGCTGTTTCACAGCTGGGTCCTCAAAGCAATTCTGAGTCCTTGGGAAAAGCAGCACATAACAGCCTCCCAGCTGGATTTGGCCCATGCCACAAAATCACCTCTTTGGCTGCTACCACTGGGGTGTGAGGGTATGGGTCATTTCCAAGAAAAATAAAAAAACGACTTTAAAAGATAATTCAAGATTATTACTTCAAATATATTATATTGTATATATAATATATATTTATATACATATATACACACATATACACACATGCATATATACACATATATGTACAAATATATCTGTATTTACATATACCTATGTGTGTATGTGTGTGTGTGTGTGTGTGTATATATATGTGTATGTGTATATATATATATATATATATATGTATGTATGTATGTATATATAAAATCTTTGAAATAGCTTCATCACTTTTGAGGACGGTCTCCTTAAAAACACATTCCTCACTTCCACTGCTGAGAAGAGAGGCAGTGTGGAGTCTAAAACACCAGACTTGGAGTCAGGAGGATCTGTGTTCAAATCCCACCTCAGGCACTCATGAGCAGTGTGACCGTGGGCTAGTCACTTAAACTCTCTGTGTATCAGTTACCTTTTCTGCCAAAAGGGGGAAAGTAGGAGTCAGTGGCCTCTAAGAGCCTTCCTGACTCTAAATAGATGATTAGGATTCTGACCCCTCTTTGCTCTTCACTATGTTGCCCACAAGCCCTGGAGCACAGATAGCCATCGCCATTTTGCTGGCCACATTTGCTCGCTCCAGGCTCACCCGCCTCCAATCCATCGTCCGCCTAGCCGCTTAGGAAGCTTCTCCTGCTCTCTATCTATCCACACTGAAGACAACTCCAGTTCCTCCTCCAGGAAGCCTTCTCTGACTGCTGACAGCATTTCCTTTTGGAAGTGAAATTCACAAAGTCTGGGTCTTACCACATCCCTCCCCTACTCAGTAAACCCTCAGTGCCTCCCTAGTACCTCCATGCTTGACCCAGGAGGCCCTTTGTAAGCAGGTGCCGGTCCAACTTTTTCAGCTGATCACACTTTCTGTGTGATCTCTCCCACGTTCTGTGCTCAGCTGAACAGCCTCCTAGCTCCTCCTCACACACAGCATTCCAGCTCCCTCCTATCTTTGTACAGGCCGTCCCTCATGTCTGGAAGCCTCTCCCTCCTCACTTCTGCCTCTGGCAGATCCTCTCCAAGGATCAGCTCTAGTTATCACTCCTACATGAGGATTTTCCTGACACCCCCAGTTGTTAGGCCCACTGACCCCAATCACCTAGGTAGCTTTCCCTATCTGTGGCCATACTGGATGCCTGCAGTAGTAAGTCAGCTTCAGAGAGTGGGTCTGTGCCTAGCCTAGTGCTGGATATATCCAAGGTGTTCAATGGACACCAGTCGGTCCATCGCAAGGTGAATGCCTTCCCCCTCCCCATCTCTCTGGAACTTTACATGTTATCTCCACACCCATGGCCTGAAGGATCCTCACACCTCCACTGTGAGGCAGGCAGGGAATATTACCTCCATTTTACAGATGAGTCAACTGAGGCTCAACTTTCCCAAGGCCACACAAGGTGCAAGTGATGAAGGCAGGATGTCTTCTTTCCATGGTACTGCTTCAGCTTTGAGTGAAGGACATGAAGGTCCAAAGCAATGTACAGGAAAGCTCCTTAAAACAAAATGGTGCCATGATGCATCTGGAGTGGGGGTGGGGCTCACCTTTATTGCAGTATTGAGGTTTGCTCTTAAATCCACGTCTGAGAGCCCTGCTCTCTGATGTGGGGATGGGGCAGTGGAGGGAATGGGAACTTTCCTCCCAAAGCCTCCTCACTGAGCTCTCAGAGAAGCCACAGAGACTGGCCTGTGCTTCTAAGAAGGCAAGCCTGCAGCCTGGTCCTGGGGCCTGGGAGGTGACCAGAGTCAACTCCTCACTGCAGGCCTCTGCTTGGCCTGATTCCATCTGAGCTATGACTTCCCCCCTCGCCCCAATCTCTTCCCCTCCCTCTACCTCAAGCTGACTTTTTTCTTTGACACATTGCTGAGGTGGACAGATCCATGACTCCCTGTGATATCCTGGTCTTGGTTCCAGGGCCTGGATGGATTGGTCAGTGCTTGGCCAGGAGAAGGGGGAGGAACAGGAGGAATTGTGGGGAAGGAGCCTGGAGTTGGGGGGAGGGTGCAAAGTTAAGGTCTTGCTGCCTGCCCTGTGGCACTCAGAGCCTGGTCTAGATGGAGGCCCAGAGCTTGGACTGGTCTAGATGGAGGGTGGGAATGGGCTAAACGCCCTCCATAACATCACATTCTGTGTGTACAAGAGAGGAATTAATGAGGGGACTGCTGTGTGTGCTTGTGTGTGTGTGTGTGTGTGTGTGTGTGTGTGTGTGTGTGTGTGTGT